>NW_027248746.1:300000-600000 GCF_031021105.1 Erythrolamprus reginae | reverse complement strand
ACTCGGAATTCCGAACACGGAATTCGGAATTCCAAACTCGGAATTCCAAACTCGGAATTTGGAATTTGGAATTTGGAATTCGGAACTTGGAATTCGGAAATCGGAATTTGGAACTCGGAATTCCGAACTCGGAATTCCAAACTTGGAATTCGGAACTTAGAATTCTGAACTCGGAACTCGGAATTTCGAACTTGGAATTTGAAATTCTGAACTCGGAATTCCAAACTCGGAATTTGGAATTTGGACCTCGGTATTCCGAATTCAGCACTCGGATTTCGGAACTCAGAATTTGGAACTTGGAATTCTGAACTCGGAACTCGGAATTTCAAACTTGGAATTCCGAACTCAGAATTTGGAATTTGGAATTTTGAACTCGGAATTCCAAAGTCGGAATTCCGAACTCGGAATTTGGAATTTTGAACTTGGAATTCTGAACTCGGAATTCTGAACTCGGAATTCTGAACTCGGAATTCTGAACATGGTACTCGGAATTCGGAATTTGGAATTTGGAATTCAGAATTTGCAATTCTGAACTCGGAATTCGGAACTCGGAATTCGGAACTCGTAATTAGGAACTCGAAAATCGGAATTCGGAATTCGGAACTCGGAATTTGGAATTCGGAATTTGGAATTCGGAACTCGGAATTTGGAATTCTGAACTCGGAATTTTGAATTCTGAACTCGGAATTTGGAACTTGGAATTCTGAACTCGGAACTCTGAATTCGGAACTCTGAATTTGGAATTCGGAATTTGGAACTCGGAATTTGGAACTCGGAATTTGGAATTCGGAATTCCGAACTTGGAATTCCAAACTCGGAACTCGAAATTCTGAACTCTGAATTCCAAACTCGGAATTCTGAACTTGTAATTCAGAACTCGGAATTCGGAACTCGGAATTCCAAACTCGTAATTAGGAACTCGAAAATCGGAATTCGGAATTCAGAACTCGGAATTTGGAACTCGGAATTTGGAACTCGGAATTTGGAATTTGGAATTCTGAACTTGGAATTCTGAACTCGGAATTCCGAACTCGGAACTCAGAATTTGGAATTCTGAACTTGGAATTCGGAACTTGGAACTCGGAACTCGGAATTCTGAACTCGGAATTTGGAATTCTGAACTCGGAATTTGGAATTCGGAACTCGGAATTTGGAATTCGGAATTCGGAACTCGGAACTCGGAATTCTGAGCTCGGAATTTGTAATTCGGAACTCAGAATTTGGAATTCGGAATTTTGAACTTGGAATTCCAAACTCGGAATTCCAAACTCAAAATTTGGAACTCGGAATTCTGAACTCGGAACTCGGATTTTGAAATTCGGAATTCGGAACTTGGAATTCCAAACTCGGAATTTGGAATTCTGAACTCGGAATTCCGAACTTGGAATTCGGAACTTTGAATTCTGAATTCGGAACTCGGAATCCGGAACTCGGAATTTGGAATTCGGAATTCCAAACTCGGAATTCCGAACTTGGAATTTGGAATTTCAGAACTCAGAATTTGGAACTCGGAATTCCGAACTCGGAATTTGGAATTCCGAACTCGGAATTTGGAATTCCGAACTCGGAATTTGGAATTCCGAACTCGGAATTCGGAACTCGGAACTCAGAATTTGGAATTCGGAACTTGGAATTCGGAACTCGGAATTCCGAACTCGGAACTCAGAATTTGGAATTCCGAACTTGGAATTCTAAACTTGGAATTCTGAACTCGGAATTCCAAACTCGGAATTCAGGACTCGAAAATCGGAACTCAGAACTCAGAATTGCTCACTCAGAATTTGGAATTCCAAACTCGGAATTTGGAATTCTGAACTCGGAATTCCGAACTCGGAATTTGGAATTTGGAACTCGGAATTTTGAATTCTGAACTCGGAATTCGGAACTTGGAATTCTGAACTCGGAATTTGGAACTCGGAATTTGGAATTCTGAACTCGGAATTCCGAACTAGGAATTTGGAATTTGGAACTCAGAATTTGGAATTCTGAACTCGGAACTTGGAATTCGGAACTCGGAACTTGGAATTCAGAATTCCGAACTTGGAATTCTAAACTCGGAACTCGGAATTCTGAACTCGGAATTCCAAACTCAGAATTTGGAATTCAGAATTTTGAACTTGGAATTCCAAACTCAGAATTACAAACTCGGAATTCCAAACTCGGAATTCCAAACTCAGAATTTGGAACTCGGAATTTGGAACTCGAAATCCTGAACTCGGAACTCGGAATTTGGAATTCTGAACTCGGAATTCTGAACTTGGAATTCAGAACTCGGAATTCCGAACTCAGAATTTGGAATTCGGAATTTTGAACTTGGAATTCCAAACTCGGAATTCCAAACTCAGAATTTGGAACTAGGAATTCTGAACTCGGAACTCGGAATTCGGAATTCCGAACTTGGAATTCCAAACTCAGAATTTGGAACTCGGAATTTGGAACTCGGAACTTGGAATTCGGAATTCCGAATTTGGAATTCTAAACTCGGAACTTGGAATTCTGAACTCGGAATTCTGAACTCGGAATTTGGAATTCAGAACTTGCAATTCTTAACTCGGAACTTGGAATTTGGAACTCAGAATTTGGAATTTGGAACTCAGAATTTGGAACTCGGTATTCCGAACTCGGCATTTGGATTTCGGAACTCGGAATTCGAAACTCAAAATTTGGAATTCCGAACTCGAAATTTTGAATTTCAGAACTCGGAATTTGGAACTCGGAATTTGGAACTCGGAATTTGGAACTCGGAACTCAGAATTCTGAACTTGGAATTCTGAACTTGGAATTCCAAACTCGGAATTTGGAATTTGGAACTCGGAATTCCGAACACGGAATTTGGAATTCCGAACTCGGAATTCCAAACTCGGAATTCGGAATTTGGAATTCTGAACTCGGAATTCCAAACTTGGAATTCGGAACTTGGAATTCTGAACTCGGAACTCGGAATTTCGAACTTGGAATTCTGAACTCGGAATTCCAAACTCTGAATTCTGAACTTGTAATTCAGAACTCGGAATTCGGAACTCGGAATTCCAAACTGGTAATTAGGAACTCGAAAATCGGAATTCGGAATTCGGAACTCGGAATTTGGAATTCGGAATTCGGAACTCGGAATTTGGAATTCTGAACTCGGAATTTGGAATTCTGAACTCGGAATTTGGAACTTGGAATTCTGAACTCGGAACTCGGAATTCGGAACTCTGAATTTGGAACTCGGAATTTGGAACTCGGAATTTGGAACTCGGAATTTGGAATTTGGAATTCCGAACTTGGAATTCCAAACTCGGAACTCGGAATTCTGAACTCGGAATTCCCAACTCGGAATTTGGAACTCGGAATTTGGAATTCGGAACTTGGAATTTGGAACTTGGAATTTGGAACTCGGAATTCCAAACTCGGAATTCCAAACTTGGAATTCGGAACTTAGAATTCTGAACTCGGAACTCGGAATTTCGAACTTGGAATTTGAAATTCTGAACTCGAATTCCAAACTCGGAATTTGGAATTTGGACCTCGGTATTCCGAATTCGGCACTCGGATTTCGGAACTCGGAATTTGGAACTTGGAATTCTGAACTCGGAACTCGGAATTTCAAACTTGGAATTCCGAACTCAGAATTTGGAATTTGGAATTTTGAACTCGGAATTCCAAAGTCGGAATTCCGAACTCGGAATTTGGAATTTGGAATTTTGAACTTGGAATTCTGAACTCGGAATTCTGAACTCGGAATTCTGAACATGGTACTCGGAATTCGGAATTTGGAATTTGGAATTCAGAATTTGCAATTCTGAACTCGGAATTTGGAATTTGGAACTCGGAACTTGGAATTCGGAATTCCGAACTTGGAATTCTAAACTCGGAACTTGGAATTCTGAACTCGGAATTCTGAACTCGGAATTTGGAATTCAGATCTTGCAATTCTGAACTCGGAATTTGGAATTTGGAACTCAGAATTTGGAATTTGGAACTCAGAATTCCGAACTTGGAATTCTAAACTCGGAACTTGGAATTCTGAACTCGGAATTCTGAACTCGGAATTTGGAATTCAGATCTTGCAATTCTGAACTCGGAATTTGGAATTTGGAACTCAGAATTTGGAATTTGGAACTCAGAATTTGGAACTCGGTATTCCGAACTCGGCACTTGGATTTCGGAACTCGGAATTTGGAATTTGGAATTCGGAATTCGGAACTTGGAATTCGGAACTCGGAATTCGGAACTCAGAATTTGGAATTTGGCATTCGGAATTCTGAACTCAGAATTCCGAACTCGAAATTTTGAATTTCGGAACTCGGAATTTGGAACTCGGAATTTGGAACTCGGAATTTGGAACTCGGAACTCAGAATTCTGAACTTGGAATTCTGAACTTGGAATTCCAAACTCGGAATTTGGAATTTGGAACTCGGAATTCCGAACACGGAATTCGGAATTCCAAACTCGGAATTCCAAACTCGGAATTTGGAATTTGGAATTTGGAATTCGGAACTTGGAATTCGGAAATCGGAATTTGGAACTCGGAATTCCGAACTCGGAATTCCAAACTTGGAATTCGGAACTTAGAATTCTGAACTCGGAACTCGGAATTTCGAACTTGGAATTTGAAATTCTGAACTCGGAATTCCAAACTCGGAATTTGGAATTTGGACCTCGGTATTCCGAATTCAGCACTCGGATTTCGGAACTCAGAATTTGGAACTTGGAATTCTGAACTCGGAACTCGGAATTTCAAACTTGGAATTCCGAACTCAGAATTTGGAATTTGGAATTTTGAACTCGGAATTCCAAAGTCGGAATTCCGAACTCGGAATTTGGAATTTTGAACTTGGAATTCTGAACTCGGAATTCTGAACTCGGAATTCTGAACTCGGAATTCTGAACATGGTACTCGGAATTCGGAATTTGGAATTTGGAATTCAGAATTTGCAATTCTGAACTCGGAATTCGGAACTCGGAATTCGGAACTCGTAATTAGGAACTCGAAAATCGGAATTCGGAATTCGGAACTCGGAATTTGGAATTCGGAATTTGGAATTCGGAACTCGGAATTTGGAATTCTGAACTCGGAATTTTGAATTCTGAACTCGGAATTTGGAACTTGGAATTCTGAACTCGGAACTCTGAATTCGGAACTCTGAATTCGGAACTCTGAATTTGGAATTCGGAATTTGGAACTCGGAATTTGGAACTCGGAATTTGGAATTCGGAATTCCGAACTTGGAATTCCAAACTCGGAACTCGAAATTCTGAACTCTGAATTCCAAACTCGGAATTCTGAACTTGTAATTCAGAACTCGGAATTCGGAACTCGGAATTCCAAACTCGTAATTAGGAACTCGAAAATCGGAATTCGGAATTCAGAACTCGGAATTTGGAACTCGGAATTTGGAACTCGGAATTTGGAATTTGGAATTCTGAACTTGGAATTCTGAACTCGGAATTCCGAACTCGGAACTCAGAATTTGGAATTCTGAACTTGGAATTCGGAACTTGGAACTCGGAACTCGGAATTCTGAACTCGGAATTTGGAATTCTGAACTCGGAATTTGGAATTCGGAACTCGGAATTTGGAATTCGGAATTCGGAACTCGGAACTCGGAATTCTGAGCTCGGAATTTGGAATTCGGAACTCAGAATTTGGAATTCGGAATTTTGAACTTGGAATTCCAAACTCGGAATTCCAAACTCAAAATTTGGAACTCGGAATTCTGAACTCGGAACTCGGATTTTGAAATTCGGAATTCGGAACTTGGAATTCCAAACTCGGAATTTGGAATTCTGAACTCGGAATTCCGAACTTGGAATTCGGAACTTTGAATTCTGAATTCGGAACTCGGAATCCGGAACTCGGAATTTGGAATTCGGAATTCCAAACTCGGAATTTGGAATTCCGAACTCGGAATTTGGAATTCCGAACTCGGAATTCGGAACTCGGAACTCAGAATTTGGAATTCGGAACTTGGAATTCGGAACTCGGAATTCCGAACTCGGAACTCAGAATTTGGAATTCCGAACTTGGAATTCTAAACTTGGAATTCTGAACTCGGAATTCCAAACTCGGAATTCAGGACTCGAAAATCGGAACTCAGAACTCAGAATTGCTCACTCAGAATTTGGAATTCCAAACTCGGAATTTGGAATTCTGAACTCGGAATTCCGAACTCGGAATTTGGAATTTGGAACTCGGAATTTTGAATTCTGAACTCGGAATTCGGAACTTGGAATTCTGAACTCGGAATTTGGAACTCGGAATTTGGAATTCTGAACTCGGAATTCCGAACTAGGAATTTGGAATTTGGAACTCAGAATTTGGAATTCTGAACTCGGAACTTGGAATTCGGAACTCGGAACTTGGAATTCAGAATTCCGAACTTGGAATTCTAAACTCGGAACTCGGAATTCTGAACTCGGAATTCCAAACTCAGAATTTGGAATTCAGAATTTTGAACTTGGAATTCCAAACTCAGAATTACAAACTCGGAATTCCAAACTCGGAATTCCAAACTCAGAATTTGGAACTCGGAATTTGGAACTCGAAATCCTGAACTCGGAACTCGGAATTTGGAATTCTGAACTCGGAATTCTGAACTTGGAATTCAGAACTCGGAATTCCGAACTCAGAATTTGGAATTCGGAATTTTGAACTTGGAATTCCAAACTCGGAATTCCAAACTCAGAATTTGGAACTAGGAATTCTGAACTCGGAACTCGGAATTCGGAATTCCGAACTTGGAATTCCAAACTCAGAATTTGGAACTCGGAATTTGGAACTCGGAACTTGGAATTCGGAATTCCGAATTTGGAATTCTAAACTCGGAACTTGGAATTCTGAACTCGGAATTCTGAACTCGGAATTTGGAATTCAGAACTTGCAATTCTTAACTCGGAACTTGGAATTTGGAACTCAGAATTTGGAATTTGGAACTCAGAATTTGGAACTCGGTATTCCGAACTCGGCATTTGGATTTCGGAACTCGGAATTCGAAACTCAAAATTTGGAATTCCGAACTCGAAATTTTGAATTTCAGAACTCGGAATTTGGAACTCGGAATTTGGAACTCGGAATTTGGAACTCGGAACTCAGAATTCTGAACTTGGAATTCTGAACTTGGAATTCCAAACTCGGAATTTGGAATTTGGAACTCGGAATTCCGAACACGGAATTTGGAATTCCGAACTCGGAATTCCAAACTCGGAATTCGGAATTTGGAATTCTGAACTCGGAATTCCAAACTTGGAATTCGGAACTTGGAATTCTGAACTCGGAACTCGGAATTTCGAACTTGGAATTCTGAACTCGGAATTCCAAACTCTGAATTCTGAACTTGTAATTCAGAACTCGGAATTCGGAACTCGGAATTCCAAACTGGTAATTAGGAACTCGAAAATCGGAATTCGGAATTCGGAACTCGGAATTTGGAATTCGGAATTCGGAACTCGGAATTTGGAATTCTGAACTCGGAATTTGGAATTCTGAACTCGGAATTTGGAACTTGGAATTCTGAACTCGGAACTCGGAATTCGGAACTCTGAATTTGGAACTCGGAATTTGGAACTCGGAATTTGGAACTCGGAATTTGGAATTTGGAATTCCGAACTTGGAATTCCAAACTCGGAACTCGGAATTCTGAACTCGGAATTCCCAACTCGGAATTTGGAACTCGGAATTTGGAATTCGGAACTTGGAATTTGGAACTTGGAATTTGGAACTCGGAATTCCAAACTCGGAATTCCAAACTTGGAATTCGGAACTTAGAATTCTGAACTCGGAACTCGGAATTTCGAACTTGGAATTTGAAATTCTGAACTCGAATTCCAAACTCGGAATTTGGAATTTGGACCTCGGTATTCCGAATTCGGCACTCGGATTTCGGAACTCGGAATTTGGAACTTGGAATTCTGAACTCGGAACTCGGAATTTCAAACTTGGAATTCCGAACTCAGAATTTGGAATTTGGAATTTTGAACTCGGAATTCCAAAGTCGGAATTCCGAACTCGGAATTTGGAATTTGGAATTTTGAACTTGGAATTCTGAACTCGGAATTCTGAACTCGGAATTCTGAACATGGTACTCGGAATTCGGAATTTGGAATTTGGAATTCAGAATTTGCAATTCTGAACTCGGAATTTGGAATTTGGAACTCGGAACTTGGAATTCGGAATTCCGAACTTGGAATTCTAAACTCGGAACTTGGAATTCTGAACTCGGAATTCTGAACTCGGAATTTGGAATTCAGATCTTGCAATTCTGAACTCGGAATTTGGAATTTGGAACTCAGAATTTGGAATTTGGAACTCAGAATTCCGAACTTGGAATTCTAAACTCGGAACTTGGAATTCTGAACTCGGAATTCTGAACTCGGAATTTGGAATTCAGATCTTGCAATTCTGAACTCGGAATTTGGAATTTGGAACTCAGAATTTGGAATTTGGAACTCAGAATTTGGAACTCGGTATTCCGAACTCGGCACTTGGATTTCGGAACTCGGAATTTGGAATTTGGAATTCGGAATTCGGAACTTGGAATTCGGAACTCGGAATTCGGAACTCAGAATTTGGAATTTGGCATTCGGAATTCTGAACTCAGAATTCCGAACTCGAAATTTTGAATTTCGGAACTCGGAATTTGGAACTCGGAATTTGGAACTCGGAATTTGGAACTCGGAACTCAGAATTCTGAACTTGGAATTCTGAACTTGGAATTCCAAACTCGGAATTTGGAATTTGGAACTCGGAATTCCGAACACGGAATTCGGAATTCCAAACTCGGAATTCCAAACTCGGAATTTGGAATTTGGAATTTGGAATTCGGAACTTGGAATTCGGAAATCGGAATTTGGAACTCGGAATTCCGAACTCGGAATTCCAAACTTGGAATTCGGAACTTAGAATTCTGAACTCGGAACTCGGAATTTCGAACTTGGAATTTGAAATTCTGAACTCGGAATTCCAAACTCGGAATTTGGAATTTGGACCTCGGTATTCCGAATTCAGCACTCGGATTTCGGAACTCAGAATTTGGAACTTGGAATTCTGAACTCGGAACTCGGAATTTCAAACTTGGAATTCCGAACTCAGAATTTGGAATTTGGAATTTTGAACTCGGAATTCCAAAGTCGGAATTCCGAACTCGGAATTTGGAATTTTGAACTTGGAATTCTGAACTCGGAATTCTGAACTCGGAATTCTGAACTCGGAATTCTGAACATGGTACTCGGAATTCGGAATTTGGAATTTGGAATTCAGAATTTGCAATTCTGAACTCGGAATTCGGAACTCGGAATTCGGAACTCGTAATTAGGAACTCGAAAATCGGAATTCGGAATTCGGAACTCGGAATTTGGAATTCGGAATTTGGAATTCGGAACTCGGAATTTGGAATTCTGAACTCGGAATTTTGAATTCTGAACTCGGAATTTGGAACTTGGAATTCTGAACTCGGAACTCTGAATTCGGAACTCTGAATTCGGAACTCTGAATTTGGAATTCGGAATTTGGAACTCGGAATTTGGAACTCGGAATTTGGAATTCGGAATTCCGAACTTGGAATTCCAAACTCGGAACTCGAAATTCTGAACTCGGAATTCCAAACTCAGAATTTGGAATTCAGAATTTTGAACTTGGAATTCCAAACTCAGAATTACAAACTCGGAATTCCAAACTCGGAATTCCAAACTCAGAATTTGGAACTCGGAATTTGGAACTCGAAATCCTGAACTCGGAACTCGGAATTTGGAATTCTGAACTCGGAATTCTGAACTTGGAATTCAGAACTCGGAATTCCGAACTCAGAATTTGGAATTCGGAATTTTGAACTTGGAATTCCAAACTCGGAATTCCAAACTCAGAATTTGGAACTAGGAATTCTGAACTCGGAACTCGGAATTCGGAATTCCGAACTTGGAATTCCAAACTCAGAATTTGGAACTCGGAATTTGGAACTCGGAACTTGGAATTCGGAATTCCGAATTTGGAATTCTAAACTCGGAACTTGGAATTCTGAACTCGGAATTCTGAACTCGGAATTTGGAATTCAGAACTTGCAATTCTTAACTCGGAACTTGGAATTTGGAACTCAGAATTTGGAATTTGGAACTCAGAATTTGGAACTCGGTATTCCGAACTCGGCATTTGGATTTCGGAACTCGGAATTCGAAACTCAAAATTTGGAATTCCGAACTCGAAATTTTGAATTTCGGAACTCGGAATTTGGAACTCGGAATTTGGAACTCGGAATTTGGAACTCGGAACTCAGAATTCTGAACTTGGAATTCTGAACTTGGAATTCCAAACTCGGAATTTGGAATTTGGAACTCGGAATTCCGAACACGGAATTCGGAATTCCAAACTCGGAATTCGGAACTCGGAATTTGGAATTCGGAATTTGGAATTCGGAACTCGGAATTTGGAATTCTGAACTCGGAATTTTGAATTCTGAACTCGGAATTTGGAACTTGGAATTCTGAACTCGGAACTCGGAATTCGGAACTCTGAATTTGGAATTCTGAACTCGGAACTCGGAATTCGGAACTCTGAATTTGGAACTCTGAATTTGGAACTCGGAATTTGGAACTCGGAATTTGGAATTTGGAATTCCGAACTTGGAATTCCAAACTCGGAACTCGGAATTCTGAACTCGGAATTCCCAACTCGGAATTTGGAACTCGGAATTTGGAATTCGGAACTTGGAATTTGGAACTTGGAATTTGGAACTCGGAATTCCAAACTCGGAATTCCAAACTTGGAATTCGGAACTTAGAATTCTGAACTCGGAACTCGGAATTTCGAACTTGGAATTTGAAATTCTGAACTCGAATTCCAAACTCGGAATTTGGAATTTGGACCTCGGTATTCCGAATTCGGCACTCGGATTTCGGAACTCGGAATTTGGAACTTGGAATTCTGAACTCGGAACTCGGAATTTCAAACTTGGAATTCCGAACTCAGAATTTGGAATTTGGAATTTTGAACTCGGAATTCCAAAGTCGGAATTCCGAACTCGGAATTTGGAATTTGGAATTTTGAACTTGGAATTCTGAACTCGGAATTCTGAACTCGGAATTCTGAACATGGTACTCGGAATTCGGAATTTGGAATTTGGAATTCAGAATTTGCAATTCTGAACTCGGAATTTGGAATTTGGAACTCGGAACTTGGAATTCGGAATTCCGAACTTGGAATTCTAAACTCGGAACTTGGAATTCTGAACTTGGAATTCTGAACTCGGAATTTGGAATTCAGATCTTGCAATTCTGAACTCGGAATTTGGAATTTGGAACTCAGAATTTGGAATTTGGAACTCAGAATTCCGAACTTGGAATTCTAAACTCGGAACTTGGAATTCTGAACTCGGAATTCTGAACTCGGAATTTGGAATTCAGATCTTGCAATTCTGAACTCGGAATTTGGAATTTGGAACTCAGAATTTGGAATTTGGAACTCAGAATTTGGAACTCGGTATTCCGAACTCGGCACTTGGATTTCGGAACTCGGAATTTGGAATTTGGAATTCGGAATTCGGAACTTGGAATTCGGAACTCGGAATTCGGAACTCAGAATTTGGAATTTGGCATTCGGAATTCTGAACTCAGAATTCCGAACTCGAAATTTTGAATTTCGGAACTCGGAATTTGGAACTCGGAATTTGGAACTCGGAATTTGGAACTCGGAACTCAGAATTCTGAACTTGGAATTCTGAACTTGGAATTCCAAACTCGGAATTTGGAATTTGGAACTCGGAATTCCGAACACGGAATTCGGAATTCCAAACTCGGAATTCCAAACTCGGAATTTGGAATTTGGAATTTGGAATTCGGAACTTGGAATTCGGAAATCGGAATTTGGAACTCGGAATTCCGAACTCGGAATTCCAAACTTGGAATTCGGAACTTAGAATTCTGAACTCGGAACTCGGAATTTCGAACTTGGTATTTGAAATTCTGAACTCGGAATTCCAAACTCGGAATTTGGAATTTGGACCTCGGTATTCCGAATTCAGCACTCGGATTTCGGAACTCAGAATTTGGAACTTGGAATTCTGAACTCGGAACTCGGAATTTCAAACTTGGAATTCCGAACTCAGAATTTGGAATTTGGAATTTTGAACTCGGAATTCCAAAGTCGGAATTCCGAACTCGGAATTTGGAATTTTGAACTTGGAATTCTGAACTCGGAATTCTGAACTCGGAATTCTGAACTCGGAATTCTGAACATGGTACTCGGAATTCGGAATTTGGAATTTGGAATTCAGAATTTGCAATTCTGAACTCGGAATTCGGAACTCGGAATTCGGAACTCGTAATTAGGAACTCGAAAATCGGAATTCGGAATTCGGAACTCGGAATTTGGAATTCGGAATTTGGAATTCGGAACTCTGAATTTGGAATTCTGAACTCGGAATTTTGAATTCTGAACTCGGAATTTGGAACTTGGAATTCTGAACTCGGAACTCGGAATTCGGAACTCTGAATTTGGAACTCGGAATTTGGAACTCGGAATTTGGAACTCGGAATTTGGAATTCGGAATTCCGAACTTGGAATTCCAAACTCGGAACTCGAAATTCTGAACTCTGAATTCCAAACTCGGAATTCTGAACTTGTAATTCAGAACTCGGAATTCGGAACTCGGAATTCCAAACTCGTAATTAGGAACTCGAAAATCGGAATTCGGAATTCAGAACTCGGAATTTGGAATTCGGAATTCGGAACTCGGAATTTGGAATTCTGAACTCGGAATTTTGAATTCTGAACTCTGAATTTGGAACTCGGAATTTGGAACTCGGAATTTGGAATTTGGAATTCTGAACTTGGAATTCTGAACTCGGAATTCCGAACTCGGAACTCAGAATTTGGAATTCTGAACTTGGAATTCGGAACTTGGAACTCGGAATTCTGAACTCGGAATTGGAATTCTGAACTCGGAATTTGGAATTCGGAACTCGGAATTTGGAATTCGGAATTCGGAACTCGGAACTCGGAATTCTGAGCTCGGAATTTGGAATTCGGAACTCAGAATTTGGAATTCGGAATTTTGAACTTGGAATTCCAAACTCGGAATTCCAAACTCAAAATTTGGAACTCGGAATTCTGAACTCGGAACTCGGATTTTGAAATTCGGAATTCGGAACTTGGAATTCCAAACTCGGAATTTGGAATTCTGAACTCGGAATTCCGAACTTGGAATTCGGAACTTTGAATTCTGAATTCGGAACTCGGAATCCGGAACTCGGAATTTGGAATTCGGAATTCCAAACTCGGAATTCCGAACTTGGAATTTGGAATTTCAGAACTCAGAATTTGGAACTCGGAATTCCGAACTCGGAATTTGGAATTCCGAACTCGGAATTTGGAATTCCGAACTCGGAATTTGGAATTCCGAACTCGGAATTCGGAACTCGGAACTCAGAATTTGGAATTCGGAACTTGGAATTCGGAACTCGGAATTCCGAACTCGGAACTCAGAATTTGGAATTCCGAACTTGGAATTCTAAACTTGGAATTCTGAACTCGGAATTCCAAACTCGGAATTTGGAATTTGGAACTCGGAATTCCGAACACGGAATTCGGAATTCCAAACTCGGAATTCGGAACTCGGAATTTGGAATTCGGAATTTGGAATTCGGAACTCGGAATTTGGAATTCTGAACTCGGAATTTTGAATTCTGAACTCGGAATTTGGAACTTGGAATTCTGAACTCGGAACTCGGAATTCGGAACTCTGAATTTGGAATTCTGAACTCGGAACTCGGAATTCGGAACTCTGAATTTGGAACTCGGAATTTGGAACTCGGAATTTGGAACTCGGAATTTGGAATTTGGAATTCCGAACTTGGAATTCCAAACTCGGAACTCGGAATTCTGAACTCGGAATTCCCAACTCGGAATTTGGAACTCGGAATTTGGAATTCGGAACTTGGAATTTGGAACTTGGAATTTGGAACTCGGAATTCCAAACTCGGAATTCCAAACTTGGAATTCGGAACTTAGAATTCTGAACTCGGAACTCGGAATTTCGAACTTGGAATTTGAAATTCTGAACTCGAATTCCAAACTCGGAATTTGGAATTTGGACCTCGGTATTCCGAATTCGGCACTCGGATTTCGGAACTCGGAATTTGGAACTTGGAATTCTGAACTCGGAACTCGGAATTTCAAACTTGGAATTCCGAACTCAGAATTTGGAATTTGGAATTTTGAACTCGGAATTCCAAAGTCGGAATTCCGAACTCGGAATTCCAAAGTCGGAATTCCGAACTCGGAATTTGGAATTTGGAATTTTGAACTTGGAATTCTGAACTCGGAATTCTGAACTCGGAATTCTGAACATGGTACTCGGAATTCGGAATTTGGAATTTGGAACTCGGAACTTGGAATTCGGAATTCCGAACTTGGAATTCTAAACTCGGAACTTGGAATTCTGAACTCGGAATTCTGAACTCGGAATTTGGAATTCAGATCTTGCAATTCTGAACTCGGAATTTGGAATATGGAACTCAGAATTTGGAATTTGGAACTCAGAATTCCGAACTTGGAATTCTAAACTCGGAACTTGGAATTCTGAACTCGGAATTCTGAACTCGGAATTTGGAATTCAGATCTTGCAATTCTGAACTCGGAATTTGGAATTTGGAACTCAGAATTTGGAATTTGGAACTTGGAATTTGGAACTCGGAATTCCAAACTCGGAATTCCAAACTTGGAATTCGGAACTTAGAATTCTGAACTCGGAACTCGGAATTTCGAACTTGGAATTTGAAATTCTGAACTCGGAATTCCAAACTCGGAATTTGGAATTTGGACCTCGGTATTCCGAATTCAGCACTCGGATTTCGGAACTCAGAATTTGGAACTTGGAATTCTGAACTCGGAACTCGGAATTCGGAATTCAGAACTCGGAATTTGGAATTCGGAATTCGGAACTCGGAATTTGGAATTCTGAACTCGGAATTTTGAATTCTGAACTCTGAATTTGGAACTCGGAATTTGGAACTCGGAATTTGGAATTTGGAATTCTGAACTTGGAATTCTGAACTCGGAATTCCGAACTCGGAACTCAGAATTTGGAATTCTGAACTTGGAATTCGGAACTTGGAACTCGGAATTCTGAACTCGGAATTGGAATTCTGAACTCGGAATTTGGAATTCGGAACTCGGAATTTGGAATTCGGAATTCGGAACTCGGAACTCGGAATTCTGAGCTCGGAATTTGGAATTCGGAACTCAGAATTTGGAATTCGGAATTTTGAACTTGGAATTCCAAACTCGGAATTCCAAACTCAAAATTTGGAACTCGGAATTCTGAACTCGGAACTCGGATTTTGAAATTCGGAATTCGGAACTTGGAATTCCAAACTCGGAATTTGGAATTCTGAACTCGGAATTCCGAACTTGGAATTCGGAACTTTGAATTCTGAATTCGGAACTCGGAATCCGGAACTCGGAATTTGGAATTCGGAATTCCAAACTCGGAATTTGGAATTCCGAACTCGGAATTTGGAATTCCGAACTCGGAATTTGGAATTCCGAACTCGGAATTCGGAACTCGGAACTCAGAATTTGGAATTCGGAACTTGGAATTCGGAACTCGGAATTCCGAACTCGGAACTCAGAATTTGGAATTCCGAACTTGGAATTCTAAACTTGGAATTCTGAACTCGGAATTCCAAACTCGGAATTCAGGACTCGAAAATCAGAACTCAGAACTCAGAATTGCTCACTCAGAATTTGGAATTCCAAACTCGGAATTTGGAATTCTGAACTCGGAATTCCGAACTCGGAATTTGGAATTTGGAACTCGGAATTTTGAATTCTGAACTCGGAATTCGGAACTTGGAATTCTGAACTCGGAATTTGGAACTCGGAATTTGGAATTCTGAACTCGGAATTCCGAACTAGGAATTTGGAATTTGGAACTCAGAATTTGGAATTCTGAACTCGGAACTTGGAATTCGGAACTCGGAACTTGGAATTCAGAATTCCGAACTTGGAATTCTAAACTCGGAACTCGGAATTCTGAACTCGGAATTCCAAACTCAGAATTTGGAATTCAGAATTTTGAACTTGGAATTCCAAACTCAGAATTACAAACTCGGAATTCCAAACTCGGAATTCCAAACTCAGAATTTGGAACTCGGAATTTGGAACTCGAAATCCTGAACTCGGAACTCGGAATTTGGAATTCTGAACTCGGAATTCTGAACTTGGAATTCAGAACTCGGAATTCCGAACTCAGAATTTGGAATTCGGAATTTTGAACTTGGAATTCCAAACTCGGAATTCCAAACTCAGAATTTGAAACTAGGAATTCTGAACTCGGAACTCGGAATTCGGAATTCCGAACTTGGAATTCCAAACTCAGAATTTGGAACTCGGAATTTGGAACTCGGAACTTGGAATTCGGAATTCCGAATTTGGAATTCTAAACTCGGAACTTGGAATTCTGAACTCGGAATTCTGAACTCGGAATTTGGAATTCAGAACTTGCAATTCTTAACTCGGAACTTGGAATTTGGAACTCAGAATTTGGAATTTGGAACTCAGAATTTGGAACTCGGTATTCCGAACTCGGCATTTGGATTTCGGAACTCGGAATTCGAAACTCAAAATTTGGAATTCCGAACTCGAAATTTTGAATTTCGGAACTCGGAATTTGGAACTCGGAATTTGGAACTCGGAATTTGGAACTCGGAACTCAGAATTCTGAACTTGGAATTCTGAACTTGGAATTCCAAACTCGGAATTTGGAATTTGGAACTCGGAATTCCGAACACGGAATTTGGAATTCCGAACTCGGAATTCCAAACTCGGAATTCGGAATTTGGAATTCTGAACTCGGAATTCCAAACTTGGAATTCGGAACTTGGAATTCTGAACTCGGAACTCGGAATTTCGAACTTGGAATTCTGAACTCGGAATTCCAAACTCTGAATTCTGAACTTGTAATTCAGAACTCGGAATTCGGAACTCGGAATTCCAAACTGGTAATTAGGAACTCGAAAATCGGAATTCGGAATTCGGAACTCGGAATTTGGAATTCGGAATTCGGAACTCGGAATTTGGAATTCTGAACTCGGAATTTGGAATTCTGAACTCGGAATTTGGAACTTGGAATTCTGAACTCGGAACTCGGAATTCGGAACTCTGAATTTGGAACTCGGAATTTGGAACTCGGAATTTGGAACTCGGAATTTGGAATTTGGAATTCCGAACTTGGAATTCCAAACTCGGAACTCGGAATTCTGAACTCGGAATTCCCAACTCGGAATTTGGAACTCGGAATTTGGAATTCGGAACTTGGAATTCGGAAATCGGAATTTGGAACTCGGAATTCCGAACTCGGAATTCCAAACTTGGAATTCGGAACTTAGAATTCTGAACTCGGAACTCGGAATTTCGAACTTGGAATTTGAAATTCTGAACTCGAATTCCAAACTCGGAATTTGGAATTTGGACCTCGGTATTCCGAATTCGGCACTCGGATTTCGGAACTCGGAATTTGGAACTTGGAATTCTGAACTCGGAACTCGGAATTTCAAACTTGGAATTCCGAACTCAGAATTTGGAATTTGGAATTTTGAACTCGGAATTCCAAAGTCGGAATTCCAAACTCGGAATTTGGAATTTGGAATTTTGAACTTGGAATTCTGAACTCGGAATTCTGAACTCGGAATTCTGAACATGGTACTCGGAATTCGGAATTTGGAATTTGGAATTCAGAATTTGCAATTCTGAACTCGGAATTTGGAATTTGGAACTCGGAACTTGGAATTCGGAATTCCGAACTTGGAATTCTAAACTCGGAACTTGGAATTCTGAACTCGGAATTCTGAACTCGGAATTTGGAATTCAGATCTTGCAATTCTGAACTCGGAATTTGGAATTTGGAACTCAGAATTTGGAATTTGGAACTCAGAATTCCGAACTTGGAATTCTAAACTCGGAACTTGGAATTCTGAACTCGGAATTCTGAACTCGGAATTTGGAATTCAGATCTTGCAATTCTGAACTCGGAATTTGGAATTTGGAACTCAGAATTTGGAATTTGGAACTCAGAATTTGGAACTCGGTATTCCGAACTCGGCACTTGGATTTCGGAACTCGGAATTTGGAATTTGGAATTCGGAATTCGGAACTTGGAATTCGGAACTCGGAATTCGGAACTCAGAATTTGGAATTTGGCATTCGGAATTCTGAACTCAGAATTCCGAACTCGAAATTTTGAATTTCGGAACTCGGAATTTGGAACTCGGAATTTGGAACTCGGAATTTGGAACTCGGAACTCAGAATTCTGAACTTGGAATTCTGAACTTGGAATTCCAAACTCGGAATTTGGAATTTGGAACTCGGAATTCCGAACACGGAATTCGGAATTCCAAACTCGGAATTCCAAACTCGGAATTTGGAATTTGGAATTTGGAATTCGGAACTTGGAATTCGGAAATCGGAATTTGGAACTCGGAATTCCGAACTCGGAATTCCAAACTTGGAATTCGGAACTTAGAATTCTGAACTCGGAACTCGGAATTTCGAACTTGGAATTTGAAATTCTGAACTCGGAATTCCAAACTCGGAATTTGGAATTTGGACCTCGGTATTCCGAATTCAGCACTCGGATTTCGGAACTCAGAATTTGGAACTTGGAATTCTGAACTCGGAACTCGGAATTTCAAACTTGGAATTCCGAACTCAAAATTTGGAATTTGGAATTTTGAACTCGGAATTCGAAAGTCGGAATTCCGAACTCGGAATTTGGAATTTTGAACTTGGAATTCTGAACTCGGAATTCTGAACTCGGAATTCTGAACTCGGAATTCTGAACATGGTACTCGGAATTCGGAATTTGGAATTTGGAATTCAGAATTTGCAATTCTGAACTCGGAATTCGGAACTCGGAATTCGGAACTCGTAATTAGGAACTCGAAAATCGGAATTCGGAATTCGGAACTCGGAATTTGGAATTCGGAATTTGGAATTCGGAACTCGGAATTTGGAATTCTGAACTCGGAATTTTGAATTCTGAACTCGGAATTTGGAACTTGGAATTCTGAACTCGGAACTCTGAATTCGGAACTCTGAATTCGGAACTCTGAATTTGGAATTCGGAATTTGGAACTCGGAATTTGGAACTCGGAATTTGGAATTCGGAATTCCGAACTTGGAATTCCAAACTCGGAACTCGAAATTCTGAACTCTGAATTCCAAACTCGGAATTCTGAACTTGTAATTCAGAACTCGGAATTCGGAACTCGGAATTCCAAACTCGTAATTAGGAACTCGAAAATCGGAATTCGGAATTCAGAACTCGGAATTTGGAACTCGGAATTTGGAACTCGGAATTTGGAATTTGGAATTCTGAACTTGGAATTCTGAACTCGGAATTCCGAACTCGGAACTCAGAATTTGGAATTCTGAACTTGGAATTCGGAACTTGGAACTCGGAACTCGGAATTCTGAACTCGGAATTTGGAATTCTGAACTCGGAATTTGGAATTCGGAACTCGGAATTTGGAATTCGGAATTCGGAACTCGGAACTCGGAATTCTGAGCTCGGAATTTGGAATTCGGAACTCAGAATTTGGAATTCGGAATTTTGAACTTGGAATTCCAAACTCGGAATTCCAAACTCAAAATTTGGAACTCGGAATTCTGAACTCGGAACTCGGATTTTGAAATTCGGAATTCGGAACTTGGAATTCCAAACTCGGAATTTGGAATTCTGAACTCGGAATTCCGAACTTGGAATTCGGAACTTTGAATTCTGAATTCGGAACTCGGAATCCGGAACTCGGAATTTGGAATTCGGAATTCCAAACTCGGAATTCCGAACTTGGAATTTGGAATTTCAGAACTCAGAATTTGGAACTCGGAATTCCGAACTCGGAATTTGGAATTCCGAACTCGGAATTTGGAATTCCGAACTCGGAATTTGGAATTCCGAACTCGGAATTCGGAACTCGGAACTCAGAATTTGGAATTCGGAACTTGGAATTCGGAACTCGGAATTCCGAACTCGGAACTCAGAATTTGGAATTCCGAACTTGGAATTCTAAACTTGGAATTCTGAACTCGGAATTCCAAACTCGGAATTCAGGACTCGAAAATCGGAACTCAGAACTCAGAATTGCTCACTCAGAATTTGGAATTCCAAACTCGGAATTTGGAATTCTGAACTCGGAATTCCGAACTCGGAATTTGGAATTTGGAACTCGGAATTTTGAATTCTGAACTCGGAATTCGGAACTTGGAATTCTGAACTCGGAATTTGGAACTCGGAATTTGGAATTCTGAACTCGGAATTCCGAACTAGGAATTTGGAATTTGGAACTCAGAATTTGGAATTCTGAACTCGGAACTTGGAATTCGGAACTCGGAACTTGGAATTCAGAATTCCGAACTTGGAATTCTAAACTCGGAACTCGGAATTCTGAACTCGGAATTCCAAACTCAGAATTTGGAATTCAGAATTTTGAACTTGGAATTCCAAACTCAGAATTACAAACTCGGAATTCCAAACTCGGAATTCCAAACTCAGAATTTGGAACTCGGAATTTGGAACTCGAAATCCTGAACTCGGAACTCGGAATTTGGAATTCTGAACTCGGAATTCTGAACTTGGAATTCAGAACTCGGAATTCCGAACTCAGAATTTGGAATTCGGAATTTTGAACTTGGAATTCCAAACTCGGAATTCCAAACTCAGAATTTGGAACTAGGAATTCTGAACTCGGAACTCGGAATTCGGAATTCCGAACTTGGAATTCCAAACTCAGAATTTGGAACTCGGAATTTGGAACTCGGAACTTGGAATTCGGAATTCCGAATTTGGAATTCTAAACTCGGAACTTGGAATTCTGAACTCGGAATTCTGAACTCGGAATTTGGAATTCAGAACTTGCAATTCTTAACTCGGAACTTGGAATTTGGAACTCAGAATTTGGAATTTGGAACTCAGAATTTGGAACTCGGTATTCCGAACTCGGCATTTGGATTTCGGAACTCGGAATTCGAAACTCAAAATTTGGAATTCCGAACTCGAAATTTTGAATTTCGGAACTCGGAATTTGGAACTCGGAATTTGGAACTCGGAATTTGGAACTCGGAACTCAGAATTCTGAACTTGGAATTCTGAACTTGGAATTCCAAACTCGGAATTTGGAATTTGGAACTCGGAATTCCGAACACGGAATTTGGAATTCCGAACTCGGAATTCCAAACTCGGAATTCGGAATTTGGAATTCTGAACTCGGAATTCCAAACTTGGAATTCGGAACTTGGAATTCTGAACTCGGAACTCGGAATTTCGAACTTGGAATTCTGAACTCGGAATTCCAAACTCTGAATTCTGAACTTGTAATTCAGAACTCGGAATTCGGAACTCGGAATTCCAAACTGGTAATTAGGAACTCGAAAATCGGAATTCGGAATTCGGAACTCGGAATTTGGAATTCGGAATTCGGAACTCGGAATTTGGAATTCTGAACTCGGAATTTGGAATTCTGAACTCGGAATTTGGAACTTGGAATTCTGAACTCGGAACTCGGAATTCGGAACTCGGAATTTGGAACTCGGAATTTGGAACTCGGAATTTGGAATTTGGAATTCCGAACTTGGAATTCCAAACTCGGAACTCGGAATTCTGAACTCGGAATTCCCAACTCGGAATTTGGAACTCGGAATTTGGAATTCGGAACTTGGAATTCGGAAATCGGAATTTGGAACTCGGAATTCGGAACTCGGAATTCCAAACTTGGAATTCGGAACTTAGAATTCTGAACTCGGAACTCGGAATTTCGAACTTGGAATTTGAAATTCTGAACTCGAATTCCAAACTCGGAATTTGGAATTTGGACCTCGGTATTCCGAATTCGGCACTCGGATTTCGGAACTCGGAATTTGGAACTTGGAATTCTGAACTCGGAACTCGGAATTTCAAACTTGGAATTCCGAACTCAGAATTTGGAATTTGGAATTTTGAACTCGGAATTCCAAAGTCGGAATTCCAAACTCGGAATTTGGAATTTGGAATTTTGAACTTGGAATTCTGAACTCGGAATTCTGAACTCGGAATTCTGAACATGGTACTCGGAATTCGGAATTTGGAATTTGGAATTCAGAATTTGCAATTCTGAACTCGGAATTTGGAATTTGGAACTCGGAACTTGGAATTCGGAATTCCGAACTTGGAATTCTAAACTCGGAACTTGGAATTCTGAACTCGGAATTCTGAACTCGGAATTTGGAATTCAGATCTTGCAATTCTGAACTCGGAATTTGGAATTTGGAACTCAGAATTTGGAATTTGGAACTCAGAATTCCGAACTTGGAATTCTAAACTCGGAACTTGGAATTCTGAACTCGGAATTCTGAACTCGGAATTTGGAATTCAGATCTTGCAATTCTGAACTCGGAATTTGGAATTTGGAACTCAGAATTTGGAATTTGGAACTCAGAATTTGGAACTCGGTATTCCGAACTCGGAACTTGGATTTCGGAACTCGGAATTTGGAATTCGGAATTCGGAATTCGGAACTTGGAATTCGGAACTCGGAATTCGGAACTCAGAATTTGGAATTTGGCATTCGGAATTCTGAACTCAGAATTCCGAACTCGAAATTTTGAATTTCGGAACTCGGAATTTGGAACTCGGAATTTGGAACTCGGAATTTGGAACTCGGAACTCAGAATTCTGAACTTGGAATTCTGAACTTGGAATTCCAAACTCGGAATTTGGAATTTGGAACTCGGAATTCCGAACACGGAATTCGGAATTCCAAACTCGGAATTCCAAACTCGGAATTTGGAATTTGGAATTCGGAACTTGGAATTCGGAAATCGGAATTTGGAACTCGGAATTCCGAACTCGGAATTCCAAACTTGGAATTCGGAACTTAGAATTCTGAACTCGGAACTCGGAATTTCGAACTTGGAATTTGAAATTCTGAACTCGGAATTCCAAACTCGGAATTTGGAATTTGGACCTCGGTATTCCGAATTCAGCACTCGGATTTCGGAACTCGGAATTTGGAACTTGGAATTCTGAACTCGGAACTCGGAATTTCAAACTTGGAATTCCGAACTCAGAATTTGGAATTTGGAATTTTGAACTCGGAATTCCAAAGTCGGAATTCCGAACTCGGAATTTGGAATTTTGAACTTGGAATTCTGAACTCGGAATTCTGAACTCGGAATTCTGAACATGGTACTCGGAATTTGGAATTTGGAATTTGGAATTCAGAATTTGCAATTCTGAACTCGGAATTCGGAACTCGGAATTCGGAACTCGGAATTAGGAACTCGAAAATCGGAATTCGGAATTCGGAACTGGGAATTTGGAATTCGGAATTTGGAATTCGGAACTCGGAATTTGGAATTCTGAACTCGGAATTTTGAATTCTGAACTCGGAATTCCAAACTCGGAATTTGGAATTTGGAACTTGGAATTCTGAACTCGGAACTCGGAATTTCAAACTTGGAATTCCGAACTCAGAATTTGGAATTTGGAATTTTGAACTCGGAATTCCAAAGTCGGAATTCCAAACTCGGAATTTGGAATTTGGAATTTTGAACTTGGAATTCTGAACTCGGAATTCTGAACTCGGAATTCTGAACATGGTACTCGGAATTCGGAATTTGGAATTTGGAATTCAGAATTTGCAATTCTGAACTCGGAATTTGGAATTTGGAACTCGGAACTTGGAATTCGGAATTCCGAACTTGGAATTCTAAACTCGGAACTTGGAATTCTGAACTCGGAATTCTGAACTCGGAATTTGGAATTCAGATCTTGCAATTCTGAACTCGGAATTTGGAATTTGGAACTCAGAATTTGGAATTTGGAACTCAGAATTCCGAACTTGGAATTCTAAACTCGGAACTTGGAATTCTGAACTCGGAATTCTGAACTCGGAATTTGGAATTCAGATCTTGCAATTCTGAACTCGGAATTTGGAATTTGGAACTCAGAATTTGGAATTTGGAACTCAGAATTTGGAACTCGGTATTCCGAACTCGGAACTTGGATTTCGGAACTCGGAATTTGGAATTCGGAATTCGGAATTCGGAACTTGGAATTCGGAACTCGGAATTCGGAACTCAGAATTTGGAATTTGGCATTCGGAATTCTGAACTCAGAATTCCGAACTCGAAATTTTGAATTTCGGAACTCGGAATTTGGAACTCGGAATTTGGAACTCGGAATTTGGAACTCGGAACTCAGAATTCTGAACTTGGAATTCTGAACTTGGAATTCCAAACTCGGAATTTGGAATTTGGAACTCGGAATTCCGAACACGGAATTCGGAATTCCAAACTCGGAATTCCAAACTCGGAATTTGGAATTTGGAATTCGGAACTTGGAATTCGGAAATCGGAATTTGGAACTCGGAATTCCGAACTCGGAATTCCAAACTTGGAATTCGGAACTTAGAATTCTGAACTCGGAACTCGGAATTTCGAACTTGGAATTTGAAATTCTGAACTCGGAATTCCAAACTCGGAATTTGGAATTTGGACCTCGGTATTCCGAATTCAGCACTCGGATTTCGGAACTCGGAATTTGGAACTTGGAATTCTGAACTCGGAACTCGGAATTTCAAACTTGGAATTCCGAACTCAGAATTTGGAATTTGGAATTTTGAACTCGGAATTCCAAAGTCGGAATTCCGAACTCGGAATTTGGAATTTTGAACTTGGAATTCTGAACTCGGAATTCTGAACTCGGAATTCTGAACATGGTACTCGGAATTTGGAATTTGGAATTTGGAATTCAGAATTTGCAATTCTGAACTCGGAATTCGGAACTCGGAATTCGGAACTCGGAATTAGGAACTCGAAAATCGGAATTCGGAATTCGGAACTCGGAATTTGGAATTCGGAATTTGGAATTCGGAACTCGGAATTTGGAATTCTGAACTCGGAATTTTGAATTCTGAACTCGGAATTCCAAACTCGGAATTTGGAATTTGGAATTTGGAATTCGGAACTTGGAATTTGGAAATCGGAATTTGGAACTCGGAATTCCGAACTCGGAATTCCAAACTTGGAATTCGGAACTTAGAATTCTGAACTCGGAACTCGGAATTTCGAACTTGGAATTTGAAATTCTGAACTCGGAATTCCAAACTCGGAATTTGGAATTTGGACCTCGGTATTCCGAATTCAGCACTCGGATTTCGGAACTCGGAATTTGGAACTTGGAATTCTGAACTCGGAACTCGGAATTTCAAACTTGGAATTCCGAACTCAGAATTTGGAATTTGGAATTTTGAACTCGGAATTCCAAAGTCGGAATTCCGAACTCGGAATTTGGAATTTTGAACTTGGAATTCTGAACTCGGAATTCTGAACTCGGAATTCTGAACATGGTACTCGGAATTCGGAATTTGGAATTTGGAATTCAGAATTTGCAATTCTGAACTCGGAATTCGGAACTCGGAATTCGGAACTCGTAATTAGGAACTCGAAAATCGGAATTCGGAATTCGGAACTCGGAATTTGGAATTCGGAATTTGGAATTCGGAACTCGGAATTTGGAATTCTGAACTCGGAATTTTGAATTCTGAACTCGGAATTTGGAACTTGGAATTCTGAACTCGGAACTCGGAATTCGGAACTCTGAATTTGGAACTCGGAATTTGGAACTCGGAATTTGGAACTCGGAATTTGGAATTCGGAATTCCGAACTTGGAATTCCAAACTCGGAACTCGAAATTCTGAACTCTGAATTCCAAACTCGGAATTCTGAACTTGTAATTCAGAACTCGGAATTCGGAACTCGGAATTCCAAACTCGTAATTAGGAACTCGAAAATCGGAATTCGGAATTCAGAACTCGGAATTTGGAATTCGGAATTCGGAACTCGGAATTTGGAATTCTGAACTCGGAATTTTGAATTCTGAACTCGGAATTTGGAACTCGGAATTTGGAACTCGGAATTTGGAATTTGGAATTCCGAACTTGGAATTCCAAACTCGGAACTCGGAATTCTGAACTCGGAATTCCAAAGTCGGAATTTGGAACTCGGAATTTGGAATTCGGAACTTGGAATTCGGAAATCGGAATTTGGAACTCGGAATTCCGAACTCGGAATTCCAAACTTGGAATTCGGAACTTAGAATTCTGAACTCGGAACTCGGAATTTCGAACTTGGAATTTGAAATTCTGAACTCGGAATTCCAAACTCGGAATTTGGAATTTGGACCTCGGTATTCCGAATTCAGCACTCGGATTTCGGAACTCGGAATTTGGAACTTGGAATTCTGAACTCGGAACTCGGAATTTCAAACTTGGAATTCCGAACTCAGAATTTGGAATTTGGAATTTTGAACTCGGAATTCCAAAGTCGGAATTCCGAACTCGGAATTTGGAATTTTGAACTTGGAATTCTGAACTCGGAATTCTGAACTCGGAATTCTGAACATGGTACTCGGAATTTGGAATTTGGAATTTGGAATTCAGAATTTGCAATTCTGAACTCGGAATTCGGAACTCGGAATTCGGAACTCGGAATTAGGAACTCGAAAATCGGAATTCGGAATTCGGAACTCGGAATTTGGAATTCGGAATTTGGAATTCGGAACTCGGAATTTGGAATTCTGAACTCGGAATTTTGAATTCTGAACTCGGAATTCCAAACTCGGAATTTGGAATTTGGAATTTGGAATTCGGAACTTGGAATTTGGAAATCGGAATTTGGAACTCGGAATTCCGAACTCGGAATTCCAAACTTGGAATTCGGAACTTAGAATTCTGAACTCGGAACTCGGAATTTCGAACTTGGAATTTGAAATTCTGAACTCGGAATTCCAAACTCGGAATTTGGAATTTGGACCTCGGTATTCCGAATTCAGCACTCGGATTTCGGAACTCAGAATTTGGAACTTGGAATTCTGAACTCGGAACTCGGAATTTCAAACTTGGAATTCCGAACTCAGAATTTGGAATTTGGAATTTTGAACTCGGAATTCCAAAGTCGGAATTCCGAACTCGGAATTTGGAATTTTGAACTTGGAATTCTGAACTCGGAATTCTGAACTCGGAATTCTGAACATGGTACTCGGAATTCGGAATTTGGAATTTGGAATTCAGAATTTGCAATTCTGAACTCGGAATTCGGAACTCGGAATTCGGAACTCGTAATTAGGAACTCGAAAATCGGAATTCGGAATTCGGAACTCGGAATTTGGAATTCGGAATTTGGAATTCGGAACTCGGAATTTGGAATTCTGAACTCGGAATTTTGAATTCTGAACTCGGAATTTGGAACTTGGAATTCTGAACTCGGAACTCGGAATTCGGAACTCTGAATTTGGAACTCGGAATTTGGAACTCGGAATTTGGAACTCGGAATTTGGAATTCGGAATTCCGAACTTGGAATTCCAAACTCGGAACTCGAAATTCTGAACTCTGAATTCCAAACTCGGAATTCTGAACTTGTAATTCAGAACTCGGAATTCGGAACTCGGAATTCCAAACTCGTAATTAGGAACTCGAAAATCGGAATTCGGAATTCAGAACTCGGAATTTGGAATTCGGAATTCGGAACTCGGAATTTGGAATTCTGAACTCGGAATTTTGAATTCTGAACTCGGAATTTGGAACTCGGAATTTGGAACTCGGAATTTGGAATTTGGAATTCCGAACTTGGAATTCCAAACTCGGAACTCAGAATTCTGAACTCGGAATTCCAAAGTCGGAATTTGGAACTCGGAATTTGGAATTCGGAACTTGGAATTCGGAAATCGGAATTTGGAACTCGGAATTCCGAACTCGGAATTCCAAACTTGGAATTCGGAACTTAGAATTCTGAACTCGGAACTCGGAATTTCGAACTTGGAATTTGAAATTCTGAACTCGAATTCCAAACTCGGAATTTGGAATTTGGACCTCGGTATTCTGAATTCGGCACTCGGATTTCGGAACTCGGAATTTGGAACTTGGAATTCTGAACTCGGAACTCGGAATTTCAAACTTGGAATTCCGAACTCAGAATTTGGAATTTGGAATTTTGAACTCGGAATTCCAAAGTCGGAATTCCGAACTCGGAATTTGGAATTTTGAACTTGGAATTCTGAACTCGGAATTCTGAACTTGGAATTCTGAACATGGTACTCGGAATTCGGAATTTGGAATTTGGAATTCAGAATTTGCAATTCTGAACTCGGAATTTGGAATTTGGAACTCGGAACTTGGAATTCGGAATTCCGAACTTGGAATTCTAAACTCGGAACTTGGAATTCTGAACTCGGAATTCTGAACTCGGAATTTGGAATTCAGATCTTGCAATTCTGAACTCGGAATTTGGAATTTGGAACTCAGAATTCCGAACTTGGAATTCTAAACTCGGAACTTGGAATTCTGAACTCGGAATTCTGAACTCGGAATTTGGAATTCAGATCTTGCAATTCTGAACTCGGAATTTGGAATTTGGAACTCAGAATTTGGAATTTGGAACTCAGAATTTGGAACTCGGTATTCCGAACTCGGCACTTGGATTTCGGAACTCGGAACTTGGAATTTGGAACTCGGAATTCGGAACTCAGAATTTGGAATTTGGCATTCGGAATTCTGAACTCAGAATTCCGAACTCGAAATTTTGAATTTCGGAACTCGGAATTTGGAACTCG
The DNA here is from genome assembly GCF_031021105.1 of Erythrolamprus reginae. Classification (NCBI taxonomy): domain Eukaryota; kingdom Metazoa; phylum Chordata; class Lepidosauria; order Squamata; family Dipsadidae; genus Erythrolamprus; species Erythrolamprus reginae. The sequence continues at coordinate 571,380 of NW_027248746.1, read as the reverse complement.
GAATTTGGAACTCGGAATTTGGAACTCGGAACTCAGAATTCTGAACTTGGAATTCTGAACTTGGAATTCCAAACTCGGAATTTGGAATTTGGAACTCGGAATTCCGAACACGGAATTCGGAATTCCAAACTCGGAATTCCAAACTCGGAATTTGGAATTTGGAATTTGGAATTCGGAACTTGGAATTTGGAAATCGGAATTTGGAACTCGGAATTCCGAACTCGGAATTCCAAACTTGGAATTCGGAACTTAGAATTCTGAACTCGGAACTCGGAATTTCGAACTTGGAATTTGAAATTCTGAACTCGGAATTCCAAACTCGGAATTTGGAATTTGGACCTCGGTATTCCGAATTCAGCACTCGGATTTCGGAACTCGGAATTTGGAACTTGGAATTCTGAACTCGGAACTCGGAATTTCAAACTTGGAATTCCGAACTCAGAATTTGGAATTTGGAATTTTGAACTCGGAATTCCAAAGTCGGAATTCCGAACTCGGAATTTGGAATTTTGAACTTGGAATTCTGAACTCGGAATTCTGAACTCGGAATTCTGAACATGGTACTCGGAATTCGGAATTTGGAATTTGGAATTCAGAATTTGCAATTCTGAACTCGGAATTCGGAACTCGGAATTCGGAACTCGTAATTAGGAACTCGAAAATCGGAATTCGGAATTCGGAACTCGGAATTTGGAATTCGGAATTTGGAATTCGGAACTCGGAATTTGGAATTCTGAACTCGGAATTTGGAACTTGGAATTCTGAACTCGGAACTCGGAATTCGGAACTCTGAATTTGGAACTCGGAATTTGGAACTCGGAATTTGGAACTCGGAATTTGGAATTCGGAATTCCGAACTTGGAATTCCAAACTCGGAACTCGAAATTCTGAACTCTGAATTCCAAACTCGGAATTCTGAACTTGTAATTCAGAACTCGGAATTCGGAACTCGGAATTCCAAACTCGTAATTAGGAACTCGAAAATCGGAATTCGGAATTCAGAACTCGGAATTTGGAATTCGGAATTCTGAACTCGGAATTTGGAATTCTGAACTCGGAATTTTGAATTCTGAACTCGGAATTTGGAACTCGGAATTTGGAACTCGGAATTTGGAATTTGGAATTCCGAACTTGGAATTCCAAACTCGGAACTCGGAATTCTGAACTCGGAATTCCCAAGTCGGAATTTGGAACTCGGAATTTGGAATTCGGAACTTGGAATTCGGAAATCGGAATTTGGAACTCGGAATTCCGAACTCGGAATTCCAAACTTGGAATTCGGAACTTAGAATTCTGAACTCGGAACTCGGAATTTCGAACTTGGAATTTGAAATTCTGAACTCGAATTTTGAATTCTGAACTCGGAATTTGGAACTCGGAATTTGGAACTCGGAATTTGGAATTTGGAATTCCGAACTTGGAATTCCAAACTCGGAACTCGGAATTCTGAACTCGGAATTCCCAAGTCGGAATTTGGAACTCGGAATTTGGAATTCGGAACTTGGAATTCGGAAATCGGAATTTGGAACTCGGAATTCCAAACTCGGAATTCCAAACTCGGAATTTGGAATTCTGAACTCAGAACTCGGAATTTCGAACTTGGAATTTGAAATTCTGAACTCGAATTCCAAACTCGGAATTTGGAATTTGGACCTCGGTATTCTGAATTCGGCACTCGGATTTCGGAACTCGGAATTTGGAACTTGGAATTCTGAACTCGGAACTCGGAATTTCAAACTTGGAATTCCGAACTCAGAATTTGGAATTTGGAATTTTGAACTCGGAATTCCAAAGTCGGAATTCCGAACTCGGAATTTGGAATTTTGAACTTGGAATTCTGAACTCGGAATTCTGAACTTGGAATTCTGAACATGGTACTCGGAATTCGGAATTTGGAATTTGGAATTCAGAATTTGCAATTCTGAACTCGGAATTTGGAATTTGGAACTCGGAACTTGGAATTCGGAATTCCGAACTTGGAATTCTAAACTCGGAACTTGGAATTCTGAACTCGGAATTCTGAACTCGGAATTTGGAATTCAGATCTTGCAATTCTGAACTCGGAATTTGGAATTTGGAACTCAGAATTCCGAACTTGGAATTCTAAACTCGGAACTTGGAATTCTGAACTCGGAATTCTGAACTCGGAATTTGGAATTCAGATCTTGCAATTCTGAACTCGGAATTTGGAATTTGGAACTCAGAATTTGGAATTTGGAACTCAGAATTTGGAATTTGGAACTCAGAATTTGGAACTCGGTATTCCGAACTCGGCACTTGGATTTCGGAACTCGGAACTTGGAATTCGGAACTCGGAATTCGGAACTCAGAATTTGGAATTTGGCATTCGGAATTCTGAACTCAGAATTCCGAACTCGAAATTTTGAATTTCTGAACTCGGAATTTGGAACTCGGAATTTGGAACTCGGAATTTGGAACTCGGAACTCAGAATTCTGAACTTGGAATTCTGAACTTGGAATTCCAAACTCGGAATTTGGAATTTGGAACTCGGAATTCCGAACACGGAATTCGGAATTCCAAACTCGGAATTCCAAACTCGGAATTTGGAATTTGGAATTTGGTATTCGGAACTTGGAATTCGGAAATCGGAATTTGGAACTCGGAATTCCGAACTCGGAATTCCAAACTTGGAATTCGGAACTTAGAATTCTGAACTCGGAACTCGGAATTTCGAACTTGGAATTTGAAATTCTGAACTCGGAATTCCAAACTCGGAATTTGGAATTTGGACCTCGGTATTCCGAACTCGGCACTTGGATTTCGGAACTCGGAACTTGGAATTCGGAACTCGGAATTCGGAACTCAGAATTTGGAATTTGGCATTCGGAATTCTGAACTCAGAATTCCGAACTCGAAATTTTGAATTTCGGAACTCGGAATTTGGAACTCGGAATTTGGAACTCGGAATTTGGAACTCGGAACTCAGAATTCTGAACTTGGAATTCTGAACTTGGAATTCCAAACTCGGAATTTGGAATTTGGAACTCGGAATTCCGAACACGGAATTCGGAATTCCAAACTCGGAATTCCAAACTCGGAATTTGGAATTTGGAATTTGGTATTCGGAACTTGGAATTCGGAAATCGGAATTTGGAACTCGGAATTCCGAACTCGGAATTCCAAACTTGGAATTCGGAACTTAGAATTCTGAACTCGGAACTCGGAATTTCGAACTTGGAATTTGAAATTCTGAACTCGGAATTCCAAACTCGGAATTTGGAATTTGGACCTCGGTATTCCGAATTCAGCACTCGGATTTCGGAACTCGGAATTTGGAATTCGGAATTTGGAATTCGGAACTCGGAATTTGGAATTCTGAACTCGGAATTTTGAATTCTGAACTCGGAATTTGGAACTTGGAATTCTGAACTCGGAACTCTGAATTCGGAACTCTGAATTTGGAACTCGGAATTTGGAACTCGGAATTTGGAACTCGGAATTTGGAACTCGGAATTTGGAACTCGGAATTTGGAATTTGGAATTCCGAACTTGGAATTCCAAACTCGGAACTCGGAATTCTGAACTCGGAATTCCCAAGTCGGAATTTGGAACTCGGAATTTGGAATTCGGAACTTAGAATTCTGAACTCGGAACTCGGAATTTCGAACTTGGAATTTGAAATTCTGAACTCGGAATTCCAAACTCGGAATTTGGAATTTGGACCTCGGTATTCCGAATTCAGCACTCGGATTTCGGAACTCGGAATTTGGAACTTGGAATTCTGAACTCGGAACTCGGAATTTCAAACTTGGAATTCCGAACTCAGAATTTGGAATTTGGAATTTTGAACTCGGAATTCCAAAGTCGGAATTCCGAACTCGGAATTTGGAATTTTGAACTTGGAATTCTGAACTCGGAATTCTGAACTCGGAATTCTGAACATGGTACTCGGAATTTGGAATTTGGAATTTGGAATTCAGAATTTGCAATTCTGAACTCGGAATTCGGAACTCGGAATTCGGAACTCGTAATTAGGAACTCGAAAATCGGAATTCGGAACTCGGAATTTGGAATTCGGAATTTGGAATTCGGAACTCGGAATTTGGAATTCTGAACTCGGAATTTTGAATTCTGAACTCGGAATTCCAAACTCGGAATTTGGAATTTGGAATTTGGAATTCGGAACTTGGAATTCGGAAATCGGAATTTGGAACTCGGAATTCCGAACTCGGAATTCCAAACTTGGAATTCGGAACTTAGAATTCTGAACTCGGAACTCGGAATTTCGAACTTGGAATTTGAAATTCTGAACTCGAATTTTGAATTCTGAACTCGGAATTTGGAACTCGGAATTTGGAACTCGGAATTTGGAATTTGGAATTCCGAACTTGGAATTCCAAACTCGGAACTCGGAATTCTGAACTCGGAATTCCCAAGTCGGAATTTGGAACTCGGAATTTGGAATTCGGAACTTGGAATTCGGAAATCGGAATTTGGAACTCGGAATTCCAAACTCGGAATTCCAAACTCGGAATTTGGAATTCTGAACTCAGAACTCGGAATTTCGAACTTGGAATTTGAAATTCTGAACTCGAATTCCAAACTCGGAATTTGGAATTTGGACCTCGGTATTCTGAATTCGGCACTCGGATTTCGGAACTCGGAATTTGGAACTTGGAATTCTGAACTCGGAACTCGGAATTTCAAACTTGGAATTCCGAACTCAGAATTTGGAATTTGGAATTTTGAACTCGGAATTCCAAAGTCGGAATTCCGAACTCGGAATTTGGAATTTTGAACTTGGAATTCTGAACTCGGAATTCTGAACTTGGAATTCTGAACATGGTACTCGGAATTCGGAATTTGGAATTTGGAATTCAGAATTTGCAATTCTGAACTCGGAATTTGGAATTTGGAACTCGGAACTTGGAATTCGGAATTCCGAACTTGGAATTCTAAACTCGGAACTTGGAATTCTGAACTCGGAATTCTGAACTCGGAATTTGGAATTCAGATCTTGCAATTCTGAACTCGGAATTTGGAATTTGGAACTCAGAATTCCGAACTTGGAATTCTAAACTCGGAACTTGGAATTCTGAACTCGGAATTCTGAACTCGGAATTTGGAATTCAGATCTTGCAATTCTGAACTCGGAATTTGGAATTTGGAACTCAGAATTTGGAATTTGGAACTCAGAATTTGGAATTTGGAACTCAGAATTTGGAACTCGGTATTCCGAACTCGGCACTTGGATTTCGGAACTCGGAACTTGGAATTCGGAACTCGGAATTCGGAACTCAGAATTTGGAATTTGGCATTCGGAATTCTGAACTCAGAATTCCGAACTCGAAATTTTGAATTTCGGAACTCGGAATTTGGAACTCGGAATTTGGAACTCGGAATTTGGAACTCGGAACTCAGAATTCTGAACTTGGAATTCTGAACTTGGAATTCCAAACTCGGAATTTGGAATTTGGAACTCGGAATTCCGAACACGGAATTCGGAATTCCAAACTCGGAATTCCAAACTCGGAATTTGGAATTTGGAATTTGGTATTCGGAACTTGGAATTCGGAAATCGGAATTTGGAACTCGGAATTCCGAACTCGGAATTCCAAACTTGGAATTCGGAACTTAGAATTCTGAACTCGGAACTCGGAATTTCGAACTTGGAATTTGAAATTCTGAACTCGGAATTCCAAACTCGGAATTTGGAATTTGGACCTCGGTATTCCGAATTCAGCACTCGGATTTCGGAACTCGGAATTTGGAATTCGGAATTTGGAATTCGGAACTCGGAATTTGGAATTCTGAACTCGGAATTTTGAATTCTGAACTCGGAATTTGGAACTTGGAATTCTGAACTCGGAACTCTGAATTCGGAACTCTGAATTTGGAACTCGGAATTTGGAACTCGGAATTTGGAACTCGGAATTTGGAACTCGGAATTTGGAACTCGGAATTTGGAATTTGGAATTCCGAACTTGGAATTCCAAACTCGGAACTCGGAATTCTGAACTCGGAATTCCCAAGTCGGAATTTGGAACTCGGAATTTGGAATTCGGAACTTAGAATTCTGAACTCGGAACTCGGAATTTCGAACTTGGAATTTGAAATTCTGAACTCGGAATTCCAAACTCGGAATTTGGAATTTGGACCTCGGTATTCCGAATTCAGCACTCGGATTTCGGAACTCGGAATTTGGAACTTGGAATTCTGAACTCGGAACTCGGAATTTCAAACTTGGAATTCCGAACTCAGAATTTGGAATTTGGAATTTTGAACTCGGAATTCCAAAGTCGGAATTCCGAACGCGGAATTTGGAATTTTGAACTTGGAATTCTGAACTCGGAATTCTGAACTCGGAATTCTGAACATGGTACTCGGAATTTGGAATTTGGAATTTGGAATTCAGAATTTGCAATTCTGAACTCGGAATTCGGAACTCGGAATTCGGAACTCGTAATTAGGAACTCGAAAATCGGAATTCGGAACTCGGAATTTGGAATTCGGAATTTGGAATTCGGAACTCGGAATTTGGAATTCTGAACTCGGAATTTTGAATTCTGAACTCGGAATTCCAAACTCGGAATTTGGAATTTGGAATTTGGAATTCGGAACTTGGAATTCAGAAATCGGAATTTGGAACTCGGAATTCCGAACTCGGAATTCCAAACTTGGAATTCGGAACTTAGAATTCTGAACTCGGAACTCGGAATTTCGAACTTGGAATTTGAAATTCTGAACTCGGAATTCCAAACTCGGAATTTGGAATTTGGACCTCGGTATTCCGAATTCAGCACTCGGATTTCGGAACTCGGAATTTGGAACTTGGAATTCTGAACTCGGAACTCGGAATTTCAAACTTGGAATTCCGAACTCAGAATTTGGAATTTGGAATTTTGAACTTGGAATTCTGAACTCGGAATTCTGAACTCGGAATTCTGAACATGGTACTCGGAATTCGGAATTTGGAATTTGGAATTCAGAATTTGCAATTCTGAACTCGGAATTCGGAACTCGGAATTCGGAACTCGTAATTAGGAACTCGAAAATCGGAATTCGGAATTCGGAACTCGGAATTTGGAATTCGGAATTTGGAATTCGGAACTCTGAATTTGGAATTCTGAACTCGGAATTTTGAATTCTGAACTCGGAATTTGGAACTTGGAATTCTGAACTCGGAACTCGGAATTCGGAACTCTGAATTTGGAACTCGGAATTTGGAACTCGGAATTTGGAACTCGGAATTTGGAATTCGGAATTCCGAACTTGGAATTCCAAACTCGGAACTCGAAATTCTGAACTCTGAATTCCAAACTCGGAATTCTGAACTTGTAATTCAGAACTCGGAATTCGGAACTCGGAATTCCAAACTCGTAATTAGGAACTCGAAAATCGGAATTCGGAATTCAGAACTCGGAATTTGGAATTCGGAATTCGGAACTCGGAATTTGGAATTCTGAACTCGGAATTTTGAATTCTGAACTCGGAATTTGGAACTCGGAATTTGGAACTCGGAATTTGGAATTTGGAATTCCGAACTTGGAATTCCAAACTCGGAACTCGGAATTCTGAACTCGGAATTCCCAAGTCGGAATTTGGAACTCGGAATTTGGAATTCGGAACTTGGAATTCGGAAATCGGAATTTGGAACTCGGAATTCCGAACTCGGAATTCCAAACTTGGAATTCGGAACTTAGAATTCTGAACTCGGAACTCGGAATTTCGAACTTGGAATTTGAAATTCTGAACTCGAATTCCAAACTCGGAATTTGGAATTTGGACCTCGGTATTCTGAATTCGGCACTCGGATTTCGGAACTCGGAATTTGGAACTTGGAATTCTGAACTCGGAACTCGGAATTTCAAACTTGGAATTCCGAACTCAGAATTTGGAATTTGGAATTTTGAACTCGGAATTCCAAAGTCGGAATTCCGAACTCGGAATTTGGAATTTTGAACTTGGAATTCTGAACTCGGAATTCTGAACTTGGAATTCTGAACATGGTACTCGGAATTCGGAATTTGGAATTTGGAATTCAGAATTTGCAATTCTGAACTCGGAATTTGGAATTTGGAACTCGGAACTTGGAATTCGGAATTCCGAACTTGGAATTCTAAACTCGGAACTTGGAATTCTGAACTCGGAATTCTGAACTCGGAATTTGGAATTCAGATCTTGCAATTCTGAACTCGGAATTTGGAATTTGGAACTCAGAATTTGGAATTTGGAACTCAGAATTCCGAACTTGGAATTCTAAACTCGGAACTTGGAATTCTGAACTCGGAATTCTGAACTCGGAATTTGGAATTCAGATCTTGCAATTCTGAACTCGGAATTTGGAATTTGGAACTCAGAATTTGGAATTTGGAACTCAGAATTTGGAACTCGGTATTCCGAACTCGGCACTTGGATTTCGGAACTCGGAACTTGGAATTCGGAACTCGGAATTCGGAACTCAGAATTTGGAATTTGGCATTCGGAATTCTGAACTCAGAATTCCGAACTCGAAATTTTGAATTTCGGAACTCGGAATTTGGAACTCGGAATTTGGAACTCGGAATTTGGAACTCGGAACTCAGAATTCTGAACTTGGAATTCTGAACTTGGAATTCCAAACTCGGAATTTGGAATTTGGAACTCGGAATTCCGAACACGGAATTCGGAATTCCAAACTCGGAATTCCAAACTCGGAATTTGGAATTCTGAACTCAGAACTCGGAATTTCGAACTTGGAATTTGAAATTCTGAACTCGAATTCCAAACTCGGAATTTGGAATTTGGACCTCGGTATTCCGAATTCGGCACTCGGATTTCGGAACTCGGAATTTGGAACTTGGAATTCTGAACTCGGAACTCGGAATTTCAAACTTGGAATTCCGAACTCAGAATTTGGAATTTGGAATTTTGAACTCGGAATTCCAAAGTCGGAATTCCAAACTCGGAATTTGGAATTTGGAATTTTGAACTTGGAATTCTGAACTCGGAATTCTGAACTCGGAATTCTGAACATGGTACTCGGAATTCGGAATTTGGAATTTGGAATTCAGAATTTGCAATTCTGAACTCGGAATTTGGAATTTGGAACTCGGAACTTGGAATTCGGAATTCCGAACTTGGAATTCTAAACTCGGAACTTGGAATTCTGAACTCGGAATTCTGAACTCGGAATTTGGAATTCGGAACTTAGAATTCTGAACTCGGAATTTGGAATTTGGAACTCAGAATTTGGAATTTGGAACTCAGAATTCCGAACTTGGAATTCTAAACTCGGAACTTGGAATTCTGAACTCGGAATTCTGAACTCGGAATTTGGAATTCAGATCTTGCAATTCTGAACTCGGAATTTGGAATTTGGAACTCAGAATTTGGAATTTGGAACTCAGAATTTGGAACTCGGTATTCCGAACTCGGCACTTGGATTTCGGAACTCGGAATTTGGAATTCGGAATTTGGAATTCGGAACTTGGAATTCGGAACTCGGAATTCGGAACTCAGAATTTGGAATTTGGCATTCGGAATTCTGAACTCAGAATTCCGAACTCGAAATTTTGAATTTCGGAACTCGGAATTTGGAACTCGGAATTTGGAACTCGGAATTTGGAACTCGGAACTCAGAATTCTGAACTTGGAATTCTGAACTTGGAATTCCAAACTCGGAATTTGGAATTTGGAACTCGGAATTCCGAACACGGAATTCGGAATTCCAAACTCGGAATTCCAAACTCGGAATTTGGAATTTGGAATTTGGAATTCGGAACTTGGAATTCGGAAATCGGAATTTGGAACTCGGAATTCCGAACTCGGAATTCCAAACTTGGAATTCGGAACTTAGAATTCTGAACTCGGAACTCGGAATTTCGAACTTGGAATTTGAAATTCTGAACTCGGAATTCCAAACTCGGAATTTGGAATTTGGACCTCGGTATTCCGAATTCAGCACTCGGATTTCGGAACTCGGAATTTGGAACTTGGAATTCTGAACTCGGAACTCGGAATTTCAAACTTGGAATTCCGAACTCAGAATTTGGAATTTGGAATTTTGAACTCGGAATTCCAAAGTCGGAATTCCGAACTCGGAATTTGGAATTTTGAACTTGGAATTCTGAACTCGGAATTCTGAACTCGGAATTCTGAACATGGTACTCGGAATTCGGAATTTGGAATTTGGAATTCAGAATTTGCAATTCTGAACTCGGAATTCGGAACTCGGAATTCGGAACTCGTAATTAGGAACTCGAAAATCGGAATTCGGAATTCGGAACTCGGAATTTGGAATTCGGAATTTGGAATTCGGAACTCGGAATTTGGAATTCTGAACTCGGAATTTTGAATTCTGAACTCGGAATTTGGAACTTGGAATTCTGAACTCGGAACTCGGAATTCGGAACTCGGAATTTGGAACTCGGAATTTGGAACTCGGAATTTGGAACTCGGAATTTGGAATTCGGAATTCCGAACTTGGAATTCCAAACTCGGAACTCGAAATTCTGAACTCTGAATTCCAAACTCGGAATTCTGAACTTGTAATTCAGAACTCGGAATTCGGAACTCGGAATTCCAAACTCGTAATTAGGAACTCGAAAATCGGAATTCGGAATTCAGAACTCGGAATTTTGAATTCTGAACTCGGAATTTGGAACTCGGAATTTGGAACTCGGAATTTGGAATTTGGAATTCCGAACTTGGAATTCCAAACTCGGAACTCGGAATTCTGAACTCGGAATTCCCAAGTCGGAATTTGGAACTCGGAATTTGGAATTCGGAACTTGGAATTCGGAAATCGGAATTTGGAACTCGGAATTCCGAACTCGGAATTCCAAACTTGGAATTCGGAACTTAGAATTCTGAACTCGGAACTCGGAATTTCGAACTTGGAATTTGAAATTCTGAACTCGAATTCCAAACTCGGAATTTGGAATTTGGACCTCGGTATTCTGAATTCGGCACTCGGATTTCGGAACTCGGAATTTGGAACTTGGAATTCTGAACTCGGAACTCGGAATTTCAAACTTGGAATTCCGAACTCAGAATTTGGAATTTGGAATTTTGAACTCGGAATTCCAAAGTCGGAATTCCGAACTCGGAATTTGGAATTTTGAACTTGGAATTCTGAACTCGGAATTCTGAACTTGGAATTCTGAACATGGTACTCGGAATTCGGAATTTGGAATTTGGAATTCAGAATTTGCAATTCTGAACTCGGAATTTGGAATTTGGAACTCGGAACTTGGAATTCGGAATTCCGAACTTGGAATTCTAAACTCGGAACTTGGAATTCTGAACTCGGAATTCTGAACTCGGAATTTGGAATTCAGATCTTGCAATTCTGAACTCGGAATTTGGAATTTGGAACTCAGAATTTGGAATTTGGAACTCAGAATTCCGAACTTGGAATTCTAAACTCGGAACTTGGAATTCTGAACTCGGAATTCTGAACTCGGAATTTGGAATTCAGATCTTGCAATTCTGAACTCGGAATTTGGAATTTGGAACTCAGAATTTGGAATTTGGAACTCAGAATTTGGAACTCGGTATTCCGAACTCGGCACTTGGATTTCGGAACTCGGAATTTGGAATTCGGAATTCGGAATTCGGAACTTGGAATTCGGAACTCGGAATTCGGAACTCAGAATTTGGAATTTGGCATTCGGAATTCTGAACTCAGAATTCCGAACTCGAAATTTTGAATTTCGGAACTCGGAATTTGGAACTCGGAATTTGGAACTCGGAATTTGGAACTCGGAACTTGGAATTCTGAACTCGGAATTTCAAACTTGGAATTCCGAACTCAGAATTTGGAATTTGGAATTTTGAACTCGGAATTCCAAAGTCGGAATTCCGAACTCGGAATTTGGAATTTTGAACTTGGAATTCTGAACTCGGAATTCTGAACTCGGAATTCTGAACATGGTACTCGGAATTCGGAATTTGGAATTTGGAATTCAGAATTTGCAATTCTGAACTCGGAATTCGGAACTCGGAATTCGGAACTCGTAATTAGGAACTCGAAAATCGGAATTCGGAATTCGGAACTCGGAATTTGGAATTCGGAATTTGGAATTCGGAACTCGGAATTTGGAATTCTGAACTCGGAATTTTGAATTCTGAACTCGGAATTTGGAACTTGGAATTCTGAACTCGGAACTCGGAATTCGGAACTCGGAATTTGGAACTCGGAATTTGGAACTCGGAATTTGGAACTCGGAATTTGGAATTCGGAATTCCGAACTTGGAATTCCAAACTCGGAACTCGAAATTCTGAACTCTGAATTCCAAACTCGGAATTCTGAACTTGTAATTCAGAACTCGGAATTCGGAACTCGGAATTCCAAACTCGTAATTAGGAACTCGAAAATCGGAATTCGGAATTCAGAACTCGGAATTTGGAATTCGGAATTCGGAACTCGGAATTTGGAATTCTGAACTCGGAATTTTGGATTCTGAACTCGGAATTTGGAACTCGGAATTTGGAACTCGGAATTTGGAATTTGGAATTCCGAACTTGGAATTCCAAACTCGGAACTCGGAATTCTGAACTCGGAATTCCCAAGTCGGAATTTGGAACTCGGAATTTGGAATTCGGAACTTGGAATTCGGAAATCGGAATTTGGAACTCGGAATTCCGAACTCGGAATTCCAAACTTGGAATTCGGAACTTAGAATTCTGAACTCGGAACTCGGAATTTCGAACTTGGAATTTGAAATTCTGAACTCGAATTCCAAACTCGGAATTTGGAATTTGGACCTCGGTATTCTGAATTCGGCACTCGGATTTCGGAACTCGGAATTTGGAACTTGGAATTCTGAACTCGGAACTCGGAATTTCAAACTTGGAATTCCGAACTCAGAATTTGGAATTTGGAATTTTGAACTCGGAATTCCAAAGTCGGAATTCCGAACTCGGAATTTGGAATTTTGAACTTGGAATTCTGAACTCGGAATTCTGAACTTGGAATTCTGAACATGGTACTCGGAATTCGGAATTTGGAATTTGGAATTCAGAATTTGCAATTCTGAACTCGGAATTTGGAATTTGGAACTCGGAACTTGGAATTCGGAATTCCGAACTTGGAATTCTAAACTCGGAACTTGGAATTCTGAACTCGGAATTCTGAACTCGGAATTTGGAATTCAGATCTTGCAATTCTGAACTCGGAATTTGGAATTTGGAACTCAGAATTTGGAATTTGGAACTCAGAATTCCGAACTTGGAATTCTAAACTCGGAACTTGGAATTCTGAACTCGGAATTCTGAACTCGGAATTTGGAATTCAGATCTTGCAATTCTGAACTCGGAATTTGGAATTTGGAACTCAGAATTTGGAATTTGGAACTCAGAATTTGGAACTCGGTATTCCGAACTCGGCACTTGGATTTCGGAACTCGGAATTTGGAATTTGGAATTCGGAATTCGGAACTTGGAATTCGGAACTCGGAATTCGGAACTCAGAATTTGGAATTTGGCATTCGGAATTCTGAACTCAGAATTCCGAACTCGAAATTTTGAATTTCGGAACTCGGAATTTGGAACTCGGAATTTGGAACTCGGAACTCAGAATTCTGAACTTGGAATTCTGAACTTGGAATTCCAAACTCGGAATTTGGAATTTGGAACTCGGAATTCCGAACACGGAATTCGGAATTCCAAACTCGGAATTCCAAACTCGGAATTTGGAATTTGGAATTCGGAACTTGGAATTCGGAAATCGGAATTTGGAACTCGGAATTCCGAACTCGGAATTCCAAACTTGGAATTCGGAACTTAGAATTCTGAACTCGGAACTCGGAATTTCGAACTTGGAATTTGAAATTCTGAACTCGGAATTCCAAACTCGGAATTTGGAATTTGGACCTCGGTATTCCGAATTCAGCACTCGGATTTCGGAACTCGGAATTTGGAACTTGGAATTCTGAACTCGGAACTCGGAATTTCAAACTTGGAATTCCGAACTCAGAATTTGGAATTTGGAATTTTGAACTCGGAATTCCAAAGTCGGAATTCCGAACTCGGAATTTGGAATTTTGAACTTGGAATTCTGAACTCGGAATTCTGAACTCGGAATTCTGAACATGGTACTCGGAATTCGGAATTTGGAATTTGGAATTCAGAATTTGCAAATCTGAACTCGGAATTCGGAACTCGGAATTCGGAACTCGTAATTAGGAACTCGAAAATCGGAATTCGGAATTCGGAACTCGGAATTTGGAATTCGGAATTCGGAATTCGGAACTCGGAATTTGGAATTCTGAACTCGGAATTTTGAATTCTGAACTCGGAATTTGGAACTTGGAATTCTGAACTCGGAACTCGGAATTTGGAACTCGGAATTTGGAACTCGGAATTTGGAATTTGGAATTCCGAACTTGGAATTCCAAACTCGGAACTCGGAATTCTGAACTCGGAATTCCCAAGTCGGAATTTGGAACTCGGAATTTGGAATTCGGAACTTGGAATTCGGAAATCGGAATTTGGAACTCGGAATTCCGAACTCGGAATTCCAAACTTGGAATTCGGAACTTAGAATTCTGAACTCGGAACTCGGAATTTCGAACTTGGAATTTGAAATTCTGAACTCGAATTCCAAACTCGGAATTTGGAATTTGGACCTCGGTATTCTGAATTCGGCACTCGGATTTCGGAACTCGGAATTTGGAACTTGGAATTCTGAACTCGGAACTCGGAATTTCAAACTTGGAATTCCGAACTCAGAATTTGGAATTTGGAATTTTGAACTCGGAATTCCAAAGTCGGAATTCCGAACTCGGAATTTGGAATTTTGAACTTGGAATTCTGAACTCGGAATTCTGAACTTGGAATTCTGAACATGGTACTCGGAATTCGGAATTTGGAATTTGGAATTCAGAATTTGCAATTCTGAACTCGGAATTTGGAATTTGGAACTCGGAACTTGGAATTCGGAATTCCGAACTTGGAATTCTAAACTCGGAACTTGGAATTCTGAACTCGGAATTCTGAACTCGGAATTTGGAATTCAGATCTTGCAATTCTGAACTCGGAATTTGGAATTTGGAACTCAGAATTTGGAATTTGGAACTCAGAATTCCGAACTTGGAATTCTAAACTCGGAACTTGGAATTCTGAACTCGGAATTCTGAACTCGGAATTTGGAATTCAGATCTTGCAATTCTGAACTCGGAATTTGGAATTTGGAACTCAGAATTTGGAATTTGGAACTCAGAATTTGGAACTCGGTATTCCGAACTCGGCACTTGGATTTCGGAACTCGGAATTTGGAATTCGGAATTCGGAATTCGGAACTTGGAATTCGGAACTCGGAATTCGGAACTCAGAATTTGGAATTTGGCATTCGGAATTCTGAACTCAGAATTCCGAACTCGAAATTTTGAATTTCGGAACTCGGAATTTGGAACTCGGAATTTGGAACTCGGAACTCAGAATTCTGAACTTGGAATTCTGAACTTGGAATTCCAAACTCGGAATTTGGAATTTGGAACTCGGAATTCCGAACACGGAATTCGGAATTCCAAACTCGGAATTCCAAACTCGGAATTTGGAATTTGGAATTCGGAACTTGGAATTCGGAAATCGGAATTTGGAACTCGGAATTCCGAACTCGGAATTCCAAACTTGGAATTCGGAACTTAGAATTCTGAACTCGGAACTCGGAATTTCGAACTTGGAATTTGAAATTCTGAACTCGGAATTCCAAACTCGGAATTTGGAATTTGGACCTCGGTATTCCGAATTCAGCACTCGGATTTCGGAACTCGGAATTTGGAACTTGGAATTCTGAACTCGGAACTCGGAATTTCAAACTTGGAATTCCGAACTCAGAATTTGGAATTTGGAATGTGGAACTCGGAATTCCAAAGTCGGAATTCCGAACTCGGAATTTGGAATTTTGAACTTGGAATTCTGAACTCGGAATTCTGAACTCGGAATTCTGAACATGGTACTCGGAATTCGGAATTTGGAATTTGGAATTCAGAATTTGCAAATCTGAACTCGGAATTCGGAACTCGGAATTCGGAACTCGTAATTAGGAACTCGAAAATCGGAATTCGGAATTCGGAACTCGGAATTTGGAATTCGGAATTCGGAATTCGGAACTCGGAATTTGGAATTCTGAACTCGGAACTCGGAATTCCAAACTCGTAATTAGGAACTCGAAAATCGGAATTCAGAACTCGGAATTTGGAATTCGGAATTCGGAACTCGGAATTTGGAATTCTGAACTCGGAATTTTGAATTCTGAACTCTGAATTTGGAATTCTGAACTCGGAATTTTGAATTCTGAACTCGGAATTTGGAACTCGGAATTTGGAACTCGGAATTTGGAATTTGGAATTCCGAACTTGGAATTCCAAACTCGGAACTCGGAATTCTGAACTCGGAATTCCCAACTCGGAATTTGGAACTCGGAATTTGGAATTCGGAACTTGGAATTCGGAAATCGGAATTTGGAACTCGGAATTCCGAACTCAGAACTCGGAATTTCAAACTTGGAATTCCGAACTCAGAATTTGGAATTTGGAATTTTGAACTCGGAATTCCAAAGTCGGAATTCCGAATTCGGAATTTGGAATTTGGAATTTTGAACTTGGAATTCTGAACTCGGAATTCTGAACTCGGAATTCTGAACATGGTACTCGGAATTCGGAATTTGGAATTTGGAATTCAGAATTTGCAATTCTGAACTCGGAATTTGGAATTTGGAACTCGGAACTTGGAATTCGGAATTCCGAACTTGGAATTCTAAACTCGGAACTTGGAATTCTGAACTCGGAATTCTGAACTCGGAATTTGGAATTCAGATCTTGCAATTCTGAACTCGGAATTTGGAATTTGGAACTCAGAATTTGGAATTTGGAACTCAGAATTCCGAACTTGGAATTCTAAACTCGGAACTTGGAATTCTGAACTCGGAATTCTGAACTCGGAATTTGGAATTCAGATCTTGCAATTCTGAACTCGGAATTTGGAATTTGGAACTCAGAATTTGGAATTTGGAACTCAGAATTTGGAACTCGGTATTCCGAACTCGGCACTTGGATTTCGGAACTCGGAATTTGGAATTCGGAATTCGGAACTTGGAATTCGGAACTCGGAATTCGGAACTCAGAATTTGGAATTTGGCATTCGGAATTCTGAACTCAGAATTCCGAACTCGAAATTTTGAATTTCGGAACTCGGAATTTGGAACTCGGAATTTGGAACTCGGAATTTGGAACTCGGAACTCAGAATTCTGAACTTGGAATTCTGAACTTGGAATTCCAAACTCGGAATTTGGAATTTGGAACTCAGAATTCCGAACACGGAATTCGGAATTCCAAACTCGGAATTCCAAACTCGGAATTTGGAATTTGGAATTCTGAACTCGGAATTCCAAACTTGGAATTCGGAACTTGGAATTCTGAACTCGGAACTCGGAATTTCAAACTTGGAATTCTGAACTCTGAATTCCAAACTCGGAATTCTGAACTTGTAATTCAGAACTCGGAATTCCAAACTCGTAATTAGGAACTCGAAAATCGGAATTCGGAATTTGGAACTCGGAATTTGGAATTCGGAACTCGGAATTTGGAATTCGGAACTCGGAATTTTGAATTCGGAACTCGGAATTTGGAACTTGGAATTCTGAACTCGGAACTCGGAATTCGGAACTCTGAATTTGGAAATCGGAATTTGGAATTCGGAATTCCGAACTTGGAATTCCAAACTCGGAACTCGGAATTCTGAACTCGGAATTCCCAACTCGGAATTTGGAACTCGGAATTTGGAATTCGGAACTTGGAATTCGGAAATCGGAATTTGGAACTCGGAATTCCGAACTCGGAATTCCAAACTTGGAATTCGGAACTCGGAACTCGGAATTCGGAACTCGGAATTTGGAACTCGGAATTTGGAACTCGGAATTTGGAACTCGGAATTTGGAATTCGGAATTCCGAACTTGGAATTCCAAACTCGGAACTCGAAATTCTGAACTCTGAATTCCAAACTCGGAATTCTGAACTTGTAATTCAGAACTCGGAATTCGGAACTCGGAATTCCAAACTCGTAATTAGGAACTCGAAAATCGGAATTCGGAATTCAGAACTCGGAATTTGGAATTCGGAATTCGGAACTCGGAATTTGGAATTCTGAACTCGGAATTTTGGATTCTGAACTCGGAATTTGGAACTCGGAATTTGGAACTCGGAATTTGGAATTTGGAATTCCGAACTTGGAATTCCAAACTCGGAACTCGGAATTCTGAACTCGGAATTCCCAAGTCGGAATTTGGAACTCGGAATTTGGAATTCGGAACTTGGAATTCGGAAATCGGAATTTGGAACTCGGAATTCCGAACTCGGAATTTGAAATTCTGAACTCGAATTCCAAACTCGGAATTTGGAATTTGGACCTCGGTATTCTGAATTCGGCACTCGGATTTCGGAACTCGGAATTTGGAACTTGGAATTCTGAACTCGGAACTCGGAATTTCAAACTTGGAATTCCGAACTCAGAATTTGGAATTTGGAATTTTGAACTCGGAATTCCAAAGTCGGAATTCCGAACTCGGAATTTGGAATTTTGAACTTGGAATTCTGAACTCGGAATTCTGAACTTGGAATTCTGAACATGGTACTCGGAATTCGGAATTTGGAATTTGGAATTCAGAATTTGCAATTCTGAACTCGGAATTTGGAATTTGGAACTCGGAACTTGGAATTCGGAATTCCGAACTTGGAATTCTAAACTCGGAACTTGGAATTCTGAACTCGGAATTCTGAACTCGGAATTTGGAATTCAGATCTTGCAATTCTGAACTCGGAATTTGGAATTTGGAACTCAGAATTTGGAATTTGGAACTCAGAATTCCGAACTTGGAATTCTAAACTCGGAACTTGGAATTCTGAACTCGGAATTCTGAACTCGGAATTTGGAATTCAGATCTTGCAATTCTGAACTCGGAATTTGGAATTTGGAACTCAGAATTTGGAATTTGGAACTCAGAATTTGGAACTCGGTATTCCGAACTCGGCACTTGGATTTCGGAACTCGGAATTTGGAATTTGGAATTCGGAATTCGGAACTTGGAATTCGGAACTCGGAATTCGGAACTCAGAATTTGGAATTTGGCATTCGGAATTCTGAACTCAGAATTCCGAACTCGAAATTTTGAATTTCGGAACTCGGAATTTGGAACTCGGAATTTGGAACTCGGAATTTGGAACTCGGAACTCAGAATTCTGAACTTGGAATTCTGAACTTGGAATTCCAAACTCGGAATTTGGAATTTGGAACTCGGAATTCCGAACACGGAATTCGGAATTCCAAACTCGGAATTCCAAACTCGGAATTTGGAATTTGGAATTTGGAATTCGGAACTTGGAATTCGGAAATCGGAATTTGGAACTCGGAATTCCGAACTCGGAATTCCAAACTTGGAATTCGGAACTTAGAATTCTGAACTCGGAACTCGGAATTTCGAACTTGGAATTTGAAATTCTGAACTCGGAATTCCAAACTCGGAATTTGGAATTTGGACCTCGGTATTCCGAATTCAGCACTCGGATTTCGGAACTCGGAATTTGGAACTTGGAATTCTGAACTCGGAACTCGGAATTTCAAACTTGGAATTCCGAACTCAGAATTTGGAATTTGGAATTTTGAACTCGGAATTCCAAAGTCGGAATTCCGAACTCGGAATTTGGAATTTTGAACTTGGAATTCTGAACTCGGAATTCTGAACTCGGAATTCTGAACATGGTACTCGGAATTCGGAATTTGGAATTTGGAATTCAGAATTTGCAATTCTGAACTCGGAATTCGGAACTCGGAATTCGGAACTCGTAATTAGGAACTCGAAAATCGGAATTCGGAATTCGGAACTCGGAATTTGGAATTCGGAATTTGGAATTCGGAACTCGGAATTTGGAATTCTGAACTCGGAATTTTGAATTCTGAACTCGGAATTTGGAACTTGGAATTCTGAACTCGGAACTCGGAATTCGGAACTCGGAATTTGGAACTCGGAATTTGGAACTCGGAATTTGGAACTCGGAATTTGGAATTCGGAATTCCGAACTTGGAATTCCAAACTCGGAACTCGAAATTCTGAACTCTGAATTCCAAACTCGGAATTCTGAACTTGTAATTCAGAACTCGGAATTCGGAACTCGGAATTCCAAACTCGTAATTAGGAACTCGAAAATCGGAATTCGGAATTCAGAACTCGGAATTTGGAATTCGGAATTCGGAACTCGGAATTTGGAATTCTGAACTCGGAATTTTGGATTCTGAACTCGGAATTTGGAACTCGGAATTTGGAACTCGGAATTTGGAATTTGGAATTCCGAACTTGGAATTCCAAACTCGGAACTCGGAATTCTGAACTCGGAATTCCCAAGTCGGAATTTGGAACTCGGAATTTGGAATTCGGAACTTGGAATTCGGAAATCGGAATTTGGAACTCGGAATTCCGAACTCGGAATTTGAAATTCTGAACTCGAATTCCAAACTCGGAATTTGGAATTTGGACCTCGGTATTCTGAATTCGGCACTCGGATTTCGGAACTCGGAATTTGGAACTTGGAATTCTGAACTCGGAACTCGGAATTTCAAACTTGGAATTCCGAACTCAGAATTTGGAATTTGGAATTTTGAACTCGGAATTCCAAAGTCGGAATTCCGAACTCGGAATTTGGAATTTTGAACTTGGAATTCTGAACTCGGAATTCTGAACTTGGAATTCTGAACATGGTACTCGGAATTCGGAATTTGGAATTTGGAATTCAGAATTTGCAATTCTGAACTCGGAATTTGGAATTTGGAACTCGGAACTTGGAATTCGGAATTCCGAACTTGGAATTCTAAACTCGGAACTTGGAATTCTGAACTCGGAATTCTGAACTCGGAATTTGGAATTCAGATCTTGCAATTCTGAACTCGGAA
The DNA here is from genome assembly GCF_031021105.1 of Erythrolamprus reginae. NCBI lineage: Eukaryota > Metazoa > Chordata > Lepidosauria > Squamata > Dipsadidae > Erythrolamprus > Erythrolamprus reginae. The sequence goes on along the minus strand of NW_027248746.1, from coordinate 550,490 downwards.
TTTGGAATTTGGAACTCAGAATTTGGAATTTGGAACTCAGAATTCCGAACTTGGAATTCTAAACTCGGAACTTGGAATTCTGAACTCGGAATTCTGAACTCGGAATTTGGAATTCAGATCTTGCAATTCTGAACTCGGAATTTGGAATTTGGAACTCAGAATTTGGAATTTGGAACTCAGAATTTGGAACTCGGTATTCCGAACTCGGCACTTGGATTTCGGAACTCGGAATTTGGAATTTGGAATTCGGAATTCGGAACTTGGAATTCGGAACTCGGAATTCGGAACTCAGAATTTGGAATTTGGCATTCGGAATTCTGAACTCAGAATTCCGAACTCGAAATTTTGAATTTCGGAACTCGGAATTTGGAACTCGGAATTTGGAACTCGGAATTTGGAACTCGGAACTCAGAATTCTGAACTTGGAATTCTGAACTTGGAATTCCAAACTCGGAATTTGGAATTTGGAACTCGGAATTCCGAACACGGAATTCGGAATTCCAAACTCGGAATTCCAAACTCGGAATTTGGAATTTGGAATTTGGAATTCGGAACTTGGAATTCGGAAATCGGAATTTGGAACTCGGAATTCCGAACTCGGAATTCCAAACTTGGAATTCGGAACTTAGAATTCTGAACTCGGAACTCGGAATTTCGAACTTGGAATTTGAAATTCTGAACTCGGAATTCCAAACTCGGAATTTGGAATTTGGACCTCGGTATTCCGAATTCAGCACTCGGATTTCGGAACTCGGAATTTGGAACTTGGAATTCTGAACTCGGAACTCGGAATTTCAAACTTGGAATTCCGAACTCAGAATTTGGAATTTGGAATTTTGAACTCGGAATTCCAAAGTCGGAATTCCGAACTCGGAATTTGGAATTTTGAACTTGGAATTCTGAACTCGGAATTCTGAACTCGGAATTCTGAACATGGTACTCGGAATTCGGAATTTGGAATTTGGAATTCAGAATTTGCAATTCTGAACTCGGAATTCGGAACTCGGAATTCGGAACTCGTAATTAGGAACTCGAAAATCGGAATTCGGAATTCGGAACTCGGAATTTGGAATTCGGAATTTGGAATTCGGAACTCGGAATTTGGAATTCTGAACTCGGAATTTTGAATTCTGAACTCGGAATTTGGAACTTGGAATTCTGAACTCGGAACTCGGAATTCGGAACTCGGAATTTGGAACTCGGAATTTGGAACTCGGAATTTGGAACTCGGAATTTGGAATTCGGAATTCCGAACTTGGAATTCCAAACTCGGAACTCGAAATTCTGAACTCTGAATTCCAAACTCGGAATTCTGAACTTGTAATTCAGAACTCGGAATTCGGAACTCGGAATTCCAAACTCGTAATTAGGAACTCGAAAATCGGAATTCGGAATTCAGAACTCGGAATTTGGAATTCGGAATTCGGAACTCGGAATTTGGAATTCTGAACTCGGAATTTTGGATTCTGAACTCGGAATTTGGAACTCGGAATTTGGAACTCGGAATTTGGAATTTGGAATTCCGAACTTGGAATTCCAAACTCGGAACTCGGAATTCTGAACTCGGAATTCCCAAGTCGGAATTTGGAACTCGGAATTTGGAATTCGGAACTTGGAATTCGGAAATCGGAATTTGGAACTCGGAATTCCGAACTCGGAATTCCAAACTTGGAATTCGGAACTTAGAATTCTGAACTCGGAACTCGGAATTTCGAACTTGGAATTTGAAATTCTGAACTCGAATTCCAAACTCGGAATTTGGAATTTGGACCTCGGTATTCTGAATTCGGCACTCGGATTTCGGAACTCGGAATTTGGAACTTGGAATTCTGAACTCGGAACTCGGAATTTCAAACTTGGAATTCCGAACTCAGAATTTGGAATTTGGAATTTTGAACTCGGAATTCCAAAGTCGGAATTCCGAACTCGGAATTTGGAATTTTGAACTTGGAATTCTGAACTCGGAATTCTGAACTTGGAATTCTGAACATGGTACTCGGAATTCGGAATTTGGAATTTGGAATTCAGAATTTGCAATTCTGAACTCGGAATTTGGAATTTGGAACTCGGAACTTGGAATTCGGAATTCCGAACTTGGAATTCTAAACTCGGAACTTGGAATTCTGAACTCGGAATTCTGAACTCGGAATTTGGAATTCAGATCTTGCAATTCTGAACTCGGAATTTGGAATTTGGAACTCAGAATTTGGAATTTGGAACTCAGAATTCCGAACTTGGAATTCTAAACTCGGAACTTGGAATTCTGAACTCGGAATTCTGAACTCGGAATTTGGAATTCAGATCTTGCAATTCTGAACTCGGAATTTGGAATTTGGAACTCAGAATTTGGAATTTGGAACTCAGAATTTGGAACTCGGTATTCCGAACTCGGCACTTGGATTTCGGAACTCGGAATTTGGAATTCGGAATTCGGAATTCGGAACTTGGAATTCGGAACTCGGAATTCGGAACTCAGAATTTGGAATTTGGCATTCGGAATTCTGAACTCAGAATTCCGAACTCGAAATTTTGAATTTCGGAACTCGGAATTTGGAACTCGGAATTTGGAACTCGGAACTCAGAATTCTGAACTTGGAATTCTGAACTTGGAATTCCAAACTCGGAATTTGGAATTTGGAACTCGGAATTCCGAACACGGAATTCGGAATTCCAAACTCGGAATTCCAAACTCGGAATTTGGAATTTGGAATTCGGAACTTGGAATTCGGAAATCGGAATTTGGAACTCGGAATTCCGAACTCGGAATTCCAAACTTGGAATTCGGAACTTAGAATTCTGAACTCGGAACTCGGAATTTCGAACTTGGAATTTGAAATTCTGAACTCGGAATTCCAAACTCGGAATTTGGAATTTGGACCTCGGTATTCCGAATTCAGCACTCGGATTTCGGAACTCGGAATTTGGAACTTGGAATTCTGAACTCGGAACTCGGAATTTCAAACTTGGAATTCCGAACTCAGAATTTGGAATTTGGAATTTTGAACTCGGAATTCCAAAGTCGGAATTCCGAACTCGGAATTTGGAATTTTGAACTTGGAATTCTGAACTCGGAATTCTGAACTCGGAATTCTGAACATGGTACTCGGAATTCGGAATTTGGAATTCAGAATTTGCAAATCTGAACTCGGAATTCGGAACTCGGAATTCGGAACTCGTAATTAGGAACTCGAAAATCGGAATTCGGAATTCGGAACTCGGAATTTGGAATTCGGAATTCGGAATTCGGAACTCGGAATTTGGAATTCTGAACTCGGAATTTTGAATTCTGAACTCGGAATTTGGAACTTGGAATTCTGAACTCGGAACTCGGAATTCGGAACTCTGAATTTGGAACTCGGAATTTGGAACTCGGAATTTGGAACTCGGAATTTGGAATTCGGAATTCCGAACTTGGAATTCCAAACTTGGAACTCGAAATTCTGAACTCTGAATTCCAAACTCGGAATTCTGAACTTGTAATTCAGAACTCGGAATTCGGAACTCGGAATTCCAAACTCGTAATTAGGAACTCGAAAATCGGAATTCAGAACTCGGAATTTGGAATTCGGAATTCGGAACTCGGAATTTGGAATTCTGAACTCGGAATTTTGAATTCTGAACTCTGAATTTGGAATTCTGAACTCGGAATTTTGAATTCTGAACTCGGAATTTGGAACTCGGAATTTGGAACTCGGAATTTGGAATTTGGAATTCCGAACTTGGAATTCCAAACTCGGAACTCGGAATTCTGAACTCGGAATTCCCAACTCGGAATTTGGAACTCGGAATTTGGAATTCGGAACTTGGAATTCGGAAATCGGAATTTGGAACTCGGAATTCCGAACTCAGAACTCGGAATTTCAAACTTGGAATTCCGAACTCAGAATTTGGAATTTGGAATTTTGAACTCGGAATTCCAAAGTCGGAATTCCGAACTCGGAATTTGGAATTTGGAATTTTGAACTTGGAATTCTGAACTCGGAATTCTGAACTCGGAATTCTGAACATGGTACTCGGAATTCGGAATTTGGAATTTGGAATTCAGAATTTGCAATTCTGAACTCGGAATTTGGAATTTGGAACTCGGAACTTGGAATTCGGAATTCCGAACTTGGAATTCTAAACTCGGAACTTGGAATTCTGAACTCGGAATTCTGAACTCGGAATTTGGAATTCAGATCTTGCAATTCTGAACTCGGAATTTGGAATTTGGAACTCAGAATTTGGAATTTGGAACTCAGAATTCCGAACTTGGAATTCTAAACTCGGAACTTGGAATTCTGAACTCGGAATTCTGAACTCGGAATTTGGAATTCAGATCTTGCAATTCTGAACTCGGAATTTGGAATTTGGAACTCAGAATTTGGAATTTGGAACTCAGAATTTGGAACTCGGTATTCCGAACTCGGCACTTGGATTTCGGAACTCGGAATTTGGAATTCGGAATTCGGAATTCGGAACTTGGAATTCGGAACTCGGAATTCGGAACTCAGAATTTGGAATTTGGCATTCGGAATTCTGAACTCAGAATTCCGAACTCGAAATTTTGAATTTCGGAACTCGGTATTTGGAACTCGGAATTTGGAACTCGGAATTTGGAACTCGGAACTCAGAATTCTGAACTTGGAATTCTGAACTTGGAATTCCAAACTCGGAATTTGGAATTTGGAACTCAGAATTCCGAACACGGAATTCGGAATTCCAAACTCGGAATTCCAAACTCGGAATTTGGAATTTGGAATTCTGAACTCGGAATTCCAAACTTGGAATTCGGAACTTGGAATTCTGAACTCGGAACTCGGAATTTCAAACTTGGAATTCTGAACTCTGAATTCCAAACTCGGAATTCTGAACTTGTAATTCAGAACTCGGAATTCCAAACTCGTAATTAGGAACTCGAAAATCGGAATTCGGAATTTGGAACTCGGAATTTGGAATTCGGAACTCGGAATTTGGAATTCGGAACTCGGAATTTTGAATTCGGAACTCGGAATTTGGAACTTGGAATTCTGAACTCGGAACTCGGAATTCGGAACTCTGAATTTGGAAATCGGAATTTGGAATTCGGAATTCCGAACTTGGAATTCCAAACTCGGAACTCGGAATTCTGAACTCGGAATTCCCAACTCGGAATTTGGAACTCGGAATTTGGAATTCGGAACTTGGAATTCGGAAATCGGAATTTGGAACTCGGAATTCCGAACTCGGAATTCCAAACTTGGAATTCGGAACTCGGAATTTGGAATTTGGACCTCGGTATTCCGAATTCGGCACTCGGATTTCGGAACTCGGAATTTGGAACTTGGAATTCTGAACTCGGAACTCGGAATTTCAAACTTGGAATTCCGAACTCAGAATTTGGAATTTGGAATTTTGAACTCGGAATTCCAAAGTCGGAATTCTGAACTCGGAATTTGGAATTTGGAATTTTGAACTTGGAATTCTGAACTCGGAATTCTGAACTCGGAATTCTGAACATGGTACTCGGAATTCGGAATTTGGAATTTGGAATTCAGAACTTGCAATTCTGAACTCGGAATTTGGAATTTGGAACTCAGAATTTGGAACTCGGTATTCCGAACTCGGCACTTGGATTTCGGAACTCGGAATTTGGAATTCTGAACTCGGAATTCGGATTTTGGAATTCTGAACTCGGAATTCGGAACTCGGAATTTAGAATTTGGCATTCGGAATTCTGAACTCGGAATTCCGAACTCAAAATTTGGAATTTCGGAACTCGGAATTTGGAACTTGGAATTCCAAACTCGGAAATCGGAACTCGGAATTTGGAATTCTGAACTCGGAATTCGGAACTTGGAATTCCGAACTCGGAATTCTGAACTCGGAATTCGGAACATGGTACTCGGAATTCGGAATTTGGAATTTGGAATTCAGAATTTGCAATTCTGAACTCGGAATTTGGAATTTGGAACTCGGAACTTGGAATTCGGAATTCCGAACTTGGAATTCTAAACTCGGAACTTGGAATTCTGAACTCGGAATTCTGAACTCGGAATTTGGAATTCAGATCTTGCAATTCTGAACTCGGAATTTGGAATTTGGAACTCAGAATTTGGAATTTGGAACTCAGAATTCCGAACTTGGAATTCTGAACTCGGAATTCTGAACTCGGAATTCTGAACTCGGAATTCTGAACTCGGAATTTGGAATTCAGATCTTGCAATTCTGAACTCGGAATTTGGAATTTGGAACTCAGAATTTGGAATTTGGAACTCAGAATTTGGAACTCGGTATTCCGAACTCGGCACTTGGATTTCGGAACTCGGAATTCGGAATTCGGAATTCGGAACTTGGAATTCGGAACTCGGAATTCGGAACTCAGAATTTGGAATTTGGCATTCGGAATTCTGAACTCAGAATTCCGAACTCGAAATTTTGAATTTCGGAACTCGGAATTTGGAACTCGGAATTTGGAACTCGGAATTTGGAACTCGGAACTCAGAATTCTGAACTTGGAATTCTGAACTCGGAATTCGGAACATGGTACTCGGAATTCGGAATTTGGAATTTGTAATTCAGAATTTGCAATTCTGAACTCGGAATTTGGAATTTGGAACTCGGAACTTGGAATTCGGAATTCCGAACTTGGAATTCTAAACTCGGAACTTGGAATTCTGAACTCGGAATTCTGAACTCGGAATTTGGAATTCAGATCTTGCAATTCTGAACTCGGAATTTGGAATTTGGAACTCAGAATTTGGAATTTGGAACTCAGAATTCCGAACTTGGAATTCTAAACTCGGAACTTGGAATTCTGAACTCGGAATTCTGAACTCGGAATTTGGAATTCAGATCTTGCAATTCTGAACTCGGAATTTGGAATTTGGAACTCAGAATTTGGAATTTGGAACTCAGAATTTGGAACTCGGTATTCCGAACTCGGCACTTGGATTTCGGAACTCGGAATTTGGAATTCGGAATTCGGAATTCGGAACTTGGAATTCGGAACTCGGAATTCGGAACTCAGAATTTGGAATTTGGCATTCGGAATTCTGAACTCAGAATTCCGAACTCGAAATTTTGAATTTCGGAACTCGGAATTTGGAACTCGGAATTTGGAACTCGGAATTTGGAACTCGGAACTCAGAATTCTGAACTTGGAATTCTGAACTTGGAATTCCAAACTCGGAATTTGGAATTTGGAATTCAGTAACTTGCAATTCTGAACTCGGAATTTGGAATTTGGAACTCAGAATTTGGAACTCGGTATTCCGAACTCGGCACTTGGATTTCGGAACTCGGAATTTGGAATTCTGAACTTGGAATTCGGATTTTGGAATTCTGAACTTGGAATTCGGAACTCGGAATTTAGAATTTGGCATTCGGAATTCTGAACTCGGAATTCCGAACTCAAAATTTGGAATTTCGGAACTCGGAATTTGGAACTTGGAATTCCAAACTCGGAAATCGGAACTCGGAATTTGGAATTCTGAACTCGGAATTCGGAACTTGGAATTCCGAACTCGGAATTCTGAACTCGGAATTCTGAACATGGTACTCGGAATTCGGAATTTGGAATTTGGAATTCAGTATTTGCAATTCTGAACTCGGAATTTGGAATTTGGAACTCGGAACTTGGAATTCGGAATTCCGAACTTGGAATTCTAAACTCGGAACTTGGAATTCTGAACTCGGAATTCTGAACTCGGAATTTGGAATTCAGATCTTGCAATTCTGAACTCGGAATTTGGAATTTGGAACTCAGAATTTGGAATTTGGAACTCAGAATTCCGAACTTGGAATTCTAAACTCGGAACTTGGAATTCTGAACTCGGAATTCTGAACTCGGAATTTGGAATTCAGATCTTGCAATTCTGAACTCGGAATTTGGAATTTGGAACTCAGAATTTGGAATTTGGAACTCAGAATTTGGAATTTGGAACTCAGAATTTGGAACTCGGTATTCCGAACTCGGCACTTGGATTTCGGAATTCGGAATTTGGAATTCGGAATTCGGAATTCGGAACTTGGAATTCGGAACTCGGAATTCGGAACTCAGAATTTGGAATTTGGAACTCGGAATTTCAAACTTGGAATTCCGAACTCAGAATTTGGAATTTGGAATTTTGAACTCGGAATTCCAAAGTCGGAATTCTGAACTCGGAATTTGGAATTTGGAATTTTGAACTTGGAATTCGGAACTCGGAATTTGGAATTTGGACCTCGGTATTCCGAATTCGGCACTCGGATTTCGGAACTCGGAATTTGGAACTTGGAATTCTGAACTCGGAACTCGGAATTTCAAACTTGGAATTCCGAACTCAGAATTTGGAATTTGGAATTTTGAACTCGGAATTCCAAAGTCGGAATTCTGAACTCGGAATTTGGAATTTGGAATTTTGAACTTGGAATTCTGAACTCGGAATTCTGAACTCGGAATTCTGAACATGGTACTCGTAATTCGGAATTTGGAATTTGGAATTCAGAACTTGCAATTCTGAACTCGGAATTTGGAATTTGGAACTCAGAATTTGGAACTCGGTATTCCGAACTCGGCACTTGGATTTCGGAACTCGGAATTTGGAATTCTGAACTCGGAATTCGGATTTTGGAATTCTGAACTCGGAATTCGGAACTCGGAATTTAGAATTTGGCATTCGGAATTCTGAACTCGGAATTCCGAACTCAAAATTTGGAATTTCGGAACTCGGAATTTGGAACTTGGAATTCCAAACTCGGAAATCGGAACTCGGAATTTGGAATTCTGAACTCGGAATTCGGAACTTGGAATTCCGAACTCGGAATTCGGAACTCGGAATTCGGAACATGGTACTCGGAATTCGGAATTTGGAATTTGGAATTCAGAATTTGCAATTCTGAACTCGGAATTTGGAATTTGGAACTCGGAACTTGGAATTCGGAATTCCGAACTTGGAATTCTAAACTCGGAACTTGGAATTCTGAACTCGGAATTCTGAACTCGGAATTTGGAATTCAGATCTTGCAATTCTGAACTCGGAATTTGGAATTTGGAACTCAGAATTTGGAATTTGGAACTCAGAATTCCGAACTTGGAATTCTGAACTCGGAATTCTGAACTCGGAATTCTGAACTCGGAATTTGGAATTCAGATCTTGCAATTCTGAACTCGGAATTTGGAATTTGGAACTCAGAATTTGGAATTTGGAACTCAGAATTTGGAACTCGGTATTCCGAACTCGGCACTTGGATTTCGGAACTCGGAATTTGGAATTCGGAATTCGGAATTCGGAACTTGGAATTCGGAACTCGGAATTCGGAACTCAGAATTTGGAATTTGGCATTCGGAATTCTGAACTCAGAATTCCGAACTCGAAATTTTGAATTTCGGAACTCGGAATTTGGAACTCGGAATTTGGAACTCGGAATTTGGAACTCGGAACTCAGAATTCTGAACTTGGAATTCTGAACTCGGAATTCGGAACATGGTACTCGGAATTCGGAATTTGGAATTTGTAATTCAGAATTTGCAATTCTGAACTCGGAATTTGGAATTTGGAACTCGGAACTTGGAATTCGGAATTCCGAACTTGGAATTCTAAACTCGGAACTTGGAATTCTGAACTCGGAATTCTGAACTCGGAATTTGGAATTCAGATCTTGCAATTCTGAACTCGGAATTTGGAATTTGGAACTCAGAATTTGGAATTTGGAACTCAGAATTCCGAACTTGGAATTCTAAACTCGGAACTTGGAATTCTGAACTCGGAATTCTGAACTCGGAATTTGGAATTCAGATCTTGCAATTCTGAACTCGGAATTTGGAATTTGGAACTCAGAATTTGGAATTTGGAACTCAGAATTTGGAACTCGGTATTCCGAACTCGGCACTTGGATTTCGGAACTCGGAATTTGGAATTCGGAATTCGGAATTCGGAACTTGGAATTCGGAACTCGGAATTCGGAACTCAGAATTTGGAATTTGGCATTCGGAATTCTGAACTCAGAATTCCGAACTCGAAATTTTGAATTTCGGAACTCGGAATTTGGAACTCGGAATTTGGAACTCGGAATTTGGAACTCGGAACTCAGAATTCTGAACTTGGAATTCTGAACTTGGAATTCCAAACTCGGAATTTGGAATTTGGAATTCAGTAACTTGCAATTCTGAACTCGGAATTTGGAATTTGGAACTCAGAATTTGGAACTCGGTATTCCGAACTCGGCACTTGGATTTCGGAACTCGGAATTTGGAATTCTGAACTTGGAATTCGGATTTTGGAATTCTGAACTTGGAATTCGGAACTCGGAATTTAGAATTTGGCATTCGGAATTCTGAACTCGGAATTCCGAACTCAAAATTTGGAATTTCGGAACTCGGAATTTGGAACTTGGAATTCCAAACTCGGAAATCGGAACTCGGAATTTGGAATTCTGAACTCGGAATTCGGAACTTGGAATTCCGAACTCGGAATTCTGAACTCGGAATTCTGAACATGGTACTCGGAATTCGGAATTTGGAATTTGGAATTCAGTATTTGCAATTCTGAACTCGGAATTTGGAATTTGGAACTCGGAACTTGGAATTCGGAATTCCGAACTTGGAATTCTAAACTCGGAACTTGGAATTCTGAACTCGGAATTCTGAACTCGGAATTTGGAATTCAGATCTTGCAATTCTGAACTCGGAATTTGGAATTTGGAACTCAGAATTTGGAATTTGGAACTCAGAATTCCGAACTTGGAATTCTAAACTCGGAACTTGGAATTCTGAACTCGGAATTCTGAACTCGGAATTTGGAATTCAGATCTTGCAATTCTGAACTCGGAATTTGGAATTTGGAACTCAGAATTTGGAATTTGGAACTCAGAATTTGGAATTTGGAACTCAGAATTTGGAACTCGGTATTCCGAACTCGGCACTTGGATTTCGGAATTCGGAATTTGGAATTCGGAATTCGGAATTCGGAACTTGGAATTCGGAACTCGGAATTCGGAACTCAGAATTTGGAATTTGGAACTCGGAATTCCGAACACGGAATTCGGAATTCCAAACTCGGAATTTGGAATTTGGAATTCTGAACTCGGAATTCCAAACTTGGAATTCGGAACTTGGAATTCTGAACTCGGAACTCGGAATTTCAAACTTGGAATTCTGAACTCTGAATTCCAAACTCGGAATTCTGAACTTGTAATTCAGAACTCGGAATTCCAAACTCGTAATTAGGAACTCGAAAATCGGAATTCGAAATTTGGAACTCGGAATTTGGAATTCGGAACTCGGAATTTGGAATTCTGAACTCGGAATTTTGAATTCGGAACTCGGAATTTGGAACTTGGAATTCTGAACTCGGAACTCGGAATTCGGAACTCTGAATTTGGAACTCTGAATTTGGAACTCGGAATTTGGAACTCGGAATTTGGAACTCGGAATTTGGAATTCGGAATTCCGAACTTGGAATTCCAAACTCGGAACTCGGAATTCTGAACTCGGAATTCCCAACTCGGAATTTGGAACTCGGAATTTGGAATTCGGAACTTGGAATTCGGAAATCGGAATTTGGAACTCGGAATTCCGAACTCGGAATTCTGAACATGGTACTCGGAATTCGGAATTTGGAATTTGGAATTCAGAATTTGCAATTCTGAACTCGGAATTTGGAATTTGGAACTCGGAACTTGGAATTCGGAATTCCGAACTTGGAATTCTAAACTCGGAACTTGGAATTCTGAACTCGGAATTCTGAACTCGGAATTTGGAATTCAGATCTTGCAATTCTGAACTCGGAATTTGGAATTTGGAACTCAGAATTTGGAATTTGGAACTCAGAATTTGGAATTTGGAACTCAGAATTCCGAACTTGGAATTCTAAACTCGGAACTTGGAATTCTGAACTCGGAATTCTGAACTCGGAATTTGGAATTCAGATCTTGCAATTCTGAACTCGGAATTTGGAATTTGGAACTCAGAATTTGGAATTTGGAACTCAGAATTTGGAACTCGGTATTCCAAACTCGGCACTTGGATTTCGGAACTCGGATTTTGGAATTTGGAATTCGAAATTCGGAACTTGGAATTCGGAACTCGGAATTCGGAACTAAGAATTTGGAATTTGGCATTCGGAATTCTGAACTCAGAATTCCGAACTCGAAATTTTCAATTTCGGAACTCGGAATTTGGAACTCGGAATTTGGAACTCGGAATTTGGAACTCGGAATTTGGAACTCGGAACTCAGAATTCTGAACTTGGAATTCTGAACTTGGAATTCCAAACTCGGAATTTGGAATTTGGAACTCGGAATTCCGAACACGGAATTCGGAATTCCAAATTCGGAATTCCAAACTCGGAATTTGGAATTTGGAACTCGGAATTCCGAACACGGAATTCGGAATTCCAAACTCAGAATTCCAAACTCGGAATTTGGAATTTGGAATTCTGAACTCGGAATTCCAAACTTGGAATTCGGAACTTGGAATTCTGAACTCGGAACTCGGAATTTCAAACTTGGAATTCTGAACTCTTAATTCCAAACTCGGAATTCTGAACTTGTAATTCAGAACTCGGAATTCCAAACTCGTAATTAGGAACTCGAAAATCGGAATTCGGAATTTGGAACTCGGAATTTGGAATTCGGAACTCGGAATTTGGAATTCTGAACTCGGAATTTTGAATTCGGAACTCGGAATTTGGAACTTGGAATTCTGAACTCGGAACTCGGAATTCGGAACTCTGAATTTGGAACTCGGAATTTGGAATTCGGAATTCCGAACTTGGAATTCCAAACTCGGAACTCGGAATTCTGAACTCGGAATTCCCAACTCGGAATTTGGAATTTGGAACTCAGAATTTGGAATTTGGAACTCAGAATTCCGAACTTGGAATTCTGAACTCGGAATTCTGAACTCGGAATTCTGAACTCGGAATTTGGAATTCAGATCTTGCAATTCTGAACTCGGAATTTGGAATTTGGAACTCAGAATTTGGAATTTGGAACTCAGAATTTGGAACTCGGTATTCCGAACTCGGCACTTGGATTTCGGAACTCGGAATTTGGAATTCGGAATTCGGAATTCGGAACTTGGAATTCGGAACTCGGAATTCGGAACTCAGAATTTGGAATTTGGCATTCGGAATTCTGAACTCAGAATTCCGAACTCGAAATTTTGAATTTCGGAACTCGGAATTTGGAACTCGGAATTTGGAACTCGGAATTTGGAACTCGGAACTCAGAATTCTGAACTTGGAATTCTGAACTCGGAATTCGGAACATGGTACTCGGAATTCGGAATTTGGAATTTGGAATTCAGAATTTGCAATTCTGAACTCGGAATTTGGAATTTGGAACTCGGAACTTGGAATTCGGAATTCCGAACTTGGAATTCTAAACTCGGAACTTGGAATTCTGAACTCGGAATTCTGAACTCGGAATTTGGAATTCAGATCTTGCAATTCTGAACTCGGAATTTGGAATTTGGAACTCAGAATTTGGAATTTGGAACTCAGAATTCCGAACTTGGAATTCTAAACTCGGAACTTGGAATTCTGAACTCGGAATTCTGAACTCGGAATTTGGAATTCAGATCTTGCAATTCTGAACTCGGAATTTGGAATTTGGAACTCAGAATTTGGAATTTGGAACTCAGAATTTGGAACTCGGTATTCCGAACTCGGCACTTGGATTTCGGAACTCGGAATTTGGAATTCGGAATTCGGAATTCGGAACTTGGAATTCGGAACTCGGAATTCGGAACTCAGAATTTGGAATTTGGCATTCGGAATTCTGAACTCAGAATTCCGAACTCGAAATTTTGAATTTCGGAACTCGGAATTTGGAACTCGGAATTTGGAACTCGGAATTTGGAACTCGGAACTCAGAATTCTGAACTTGGAATTCTGAACTTGGAATTCCAAACTCGGAATTTGGAATTTGGAACTCGGAATTCCGAACACGGAATTCGGAATTCCAAACTCGGAATTCCAAACTCGGAATTTGGAATTTGGAATTCTGAACTCGGAATTCCAAACTTGGAATTCGGAACTTGGAATTCTGAACTCGGAACTCGGAATTTCAAACTTGGAATTCTGAACTCTGAATTCCAAACTCGGAATTCTGAACTTGTAATTCAGAACTCGGAATTCCAAACTCGTAATTAGGAACTCGAAAATCGGAATTCGGAATTTGGAACTCAGAATTTGGAATTCGGAACTCGGAATTTGGAATTCTGAACTCGGAATTTTGAATTCGGAACTCGGAATTTGGAACTTGGAATTCTGAACTCGGAACTCGGAATTTGGAACTCGGAATTTGGAACTCGGAATTTGGAACTCGGAATTTGGAACTCGGAATTTGGAATTCGGAATTCCGAACTTGGAATTCCAAACTCGGAACTCGGAATTCTGAACTCGGAATTCCCAACTCGGAATTTGGAACTCGGAATTTGGAATTCGGAACTTGGAATTCGGAAATCGGAATTTGGAACTCGGAATTTGGAATTCTGAACTCGGAATTCGGAACTTGGAATTCCGAACTCGGAATTCTGAACTCGGAATTCGGAACATGGTACTCGGAATTCGGAATTTGGAATTTGGAATTCAGAATTTGCAATTCTGAACTCGGAATTTGGAATTTGGAACTCGGAACTTGGAATTCGGAATTCCGAACTTGGAATTCTAAACTCGGAACTTGGAATTCTGAACTCGGAATTCTGAACTCGGAATTTGGAATTCAGATCTTGCAATTCTGAACTCGGAATTTGGAATTTGGAACTCAGAATTTGGAATTTGGAACTCAGAATTCCGAACTTGGAATTCTAAACTCGGAACTTGGAATTCTGAACTCGGAATTCTGAACTCGGAATTTGGAATTCAGATCTTGCAATTCTGAACTCGGAATTTGGAATTTGGAACTCAGAATTTGGAATTTGGAACTCAGAATTTGGAACTCGGTATTCCGAACTCGGCACTTGGATTTCGGAACTCGGAATTTGGAATTCGGAATTCGGAATTCGGAACTTGGAATTCGGAACTCGGAATTCGGAACTCAGAATTTGGAATTTGGCATTCGGAATTCTGAACTCAGAATTCCGAACTCGAAATTTTGAATTTCGGAACTCGGAATTTGGAACTCGGAATTTGGAACTCGGAATTTGGAACTCGGAACTCAGAATTCTGAACTTGGAATTCTGAACTCGGAATTCGGAACATGGTACTCGGAATTCGGAATTTGGAATTTGTAATTCAGAATTTGCAATTCTGAACTCGGAATTTGGAATTTGGAACTCGGAACTTGGAATTCGGAATTCCGAACTTGGAATTCTAAACTCGGAACTTGGAATTCTGAACTCGGAATTCTGAACTCGGAATTTGGAATTCAGATCTTGCAATTCTGAACTCGGAATTTGGAATTTGGAACTCAGAATTTGGAATTTGGAACTCAGAATTCCGAACTTGGAATTCTAAACTCGGAACTTGGAATTCTGAACTCGGAATTCTGAACTCGGAATTTGGAATTCAGATCTTGCAATTCTGAACTCGGAATTTGGAATTTGGAACTCAGAATTTGGAATTTGGAACTCAGAATTTGGAACTCGGTATTCCGAACTCGGCACTTGGATTTCGGAACTCGGAATTTGGAATTCGGAATTCGGAATTCGGAACTTGGAATTCGGAACTCGGAATTCGGAACTCAGAATTTGGAATTTGGCATTCGGAATTCTGAACTCAGAATTCCGAACTCGAAATTTTGAATTTCGGAACTCGGAATTTGGAACTCGGAATTTGGAACTCGGAATTTGGAACTCGGAACTCAGAATTCTGAACTTGGAATTCTGAACTTGGAATTCCAAACTCGGAATTTGGAATTTGGAATTCAGTAACTTGCAATTCTGAACTCGGAATTTGGAATTTGGAACTCAGAATTTGGAACTCGGTATTCCGAACTCGGCACTTGGATTTCGGAACTCGGAATTTGGAATTCTGAACTTGGAATTCGGATTTTGGAATTCTGAACTTGGAATTCGGAACTCGGAATTTAGAATTTGGCATTCGGAATTCTGAACTCGGAATTCCGAACTCAAAATTTGGAATTTCGGAACTCGGAATTTGGAACTTGGAATTCCAAACTCGGAAATCGGAACTCGGAATTTGGAATTCTGAACTCGGAATTCGGAACTTGGAATTCCGAACTCGGAATTCTGAACTCGGAATTCTGAACATGGTACTCGGAATTCGGAATTTGGAATTTGGAATTCAGTATTTGCAATTCTGAACTCGGAATTTGGAATTTGGAACTCGGAACTTGGAATTCGGAATTCCGAACTTGGAATTCTAAACTCGGAACTTGGAATTCTGAACTCGGAATTCTGAACTCGGAATTTGGAATTCAGATCTTGCAATTCTGAACTCGGAATTTGGAATTTGGAACTCAGAATTTGGAATTTGGAACTCAGAATTCCGAACTTGGAATTCTAAACTCGGAACTTGGAATTCTGAACTCGGAATTCTGAACTCGGAATTTGGAATTCAGATCTTGCAATTCTGAACTCGGAATTTGGAATTTGGAACTCAGAATTTGGAATTTGGAACTCAGAATTTGGAATTTGGAACTCAGAATTTGGAACTCGGTATTCCGAACTCGGCACTTGGATTTCGGAATTCGGAATTTGGAATTCGGAATTCGGAATTCGGAACTTGGAATTCGGAACTCGGAATTCGGAACTCAGAATTTGGAATTTGGAACTCGGAATTCCGAACACGGAATTCGGAATTCCAAACTCGGAATTTGGAATTTGGAATTCTGAACTCGGAATTCCAAACTTGGAATTCGGAACTTGGAATTCTGAACTCGGAACTCGGAATTTCAAACTTGGAATTCTGAACTCTGAATTCCAAACTCGGAATTCTGAACTTGTAATTCAGAACTCGGAATTCCAAACTCGTAATTAGGAACTCGAAAATCGGAATTCGAAATTTGGAACTCGGAATTTGGAATTCGGAACTCGGAATTTGGAATTCTGAACTCGGAATTTTGAATTCGGAACTCGGAATTTGGAACTTGGAATTCTGAACTCGGAACTCGGAATTCGGAACTCTGAATTTGGAACTCTGAATTTGGAACTCGGAATTTGGAACTCGGAATTTGGAACTCGGAATTTGGAATTCGGAATTCCGAACTTGGAATTCCAAACTCGGAACTCGGAATTCTGAACTCGGAATTCCCAACTCGGAATTTGGAACTCGGAATTTGGAATTCGGAACTTGGAATTCGGAAATCGGAATTTGGAACTCGGAATTCCGAACTCGGAATTCTGAACATGGTACTCGGAATTCGGAATTTGGAATTTGGAATTCAGAATTTGCAATTCTGAACTCGGAATTTGGAATTTGGAACTCGGAACTTGGAATTCGGAATTCCGAACTTGGAATTCTAAACTCGGAACTTGGAATTCTGAACTCGGAATTCTGAACTCGGAATTTGGAATTCAGATCTTGCAATTCTGAACTCGGAATTTGGAATTTGGAACTCAGAATTTGGAATTTGGAACTCAGAATTTGGAATTTGGAACTCAGAATTCCGAACTTGGAATTCTAAACTCGGAACTTGGAATTCTGAACTCGGAATTCTGAACTCGGAATTTGGAATTCAGATCTTGCAATTCTGAACTCGGAATTTGGAATTTGGAACTCAGAATTTGGAATTTGGAACTCAGAATTTGGAACTCGGTATTCCAAACTCGGCACTTGGATTTCGGAACTCGGATTTTGGAATTTGGAATTCGAAATTCGGAACTTGGAATTCGGAACTCGGAATTCGGAACTAAGAATTTGGAATTTGGCATTCGGAATTCTGAACTCAGAATTCCGAACTCGAAATTTTCAATTTCGGAACTCGGAATTTGGAACTCGGAATTTGGAACTCGGAATTTGGAACTCGGAATTTGGAACTCGGAACTCAGAATTCTGAACTTGGAATTCTGAACTTGGAATTCCAAACTCGGAATTTGGAATTTGGAACTCGGAATTCCGAACACGGAATTCGGAATTCCAAATTCGGAATTCCAAACTCGGAATTTGGAATTTGGAACTCGGAATTCCGAACACGGAATTCGGAATTCCAAACTCAGAATTCCAAACTCGGAATTTGGAATTTGGAATTCTGAACTCGGAATTCCAAACTTGGAATTCGGAACTTGGAATTCTGAACTCGGAACTCGGAATTTCAAACTTGGAATTCTGAACTCTTAATTCCAAACTCGGAATTCTGAACTTGTAATTCAGAACTCGGAATTCCAAACTCGTAATTAGGAACTCGAAAATCGGAATTCGTAATTTGGAACTCGGAATTTGGAATTCGGAACTCGGAATTTGGAATTCTGAACTCGGAATTTTGAATTCGGAACTCGGAATTTGGAACTTGGAATTCTGAACTCGGAACTCGGAATTCGGAACTCTGAATTTGGAACTCGGAATTTGGAATTCGGAATTCCGAACTTGGAATTCCAAACTCGGAACTCGGAATTCTGAACTCGGAATTCCCAACTCGGAATTTGGAACTCGGAATTTGGAATTCGGAACTTGGAATTCGGAAATCGGAATTTGGAACTCGGAATTCCGAACTCGGAATTCCAAACTTGGAATTCGGAACTCGGAATTTGGAATTTGGACCTCGGTATTCCGAATTCGGCACTCGGATTTCGGAACTCGGAATTTGGAACTTGGAATTCTGAACTCGGAACTCGGAATTTCAAACTTGGAATTCCGAACTCAGAATTTGGAATTTGGAATTTTGAACTCGGAATTCCAAACTCGGAATTTGGAATTTGGAATTCTGAACTCGGAATTCCAAACTTGGAATTCGGAACTTGGAATTCTGAACTCGGAACTCGGAATTTCAAACTTGGAATTCTGAACTCTGAATTCCAAACTCGGAATTCTGAACTTGTAATTCAGAACTCGGAATTCCAAACTCGTAATTAGGAACTCGAAAATCGGAATTCGGAATTTGGAACTCGGAATTTGGAATTCGGAACTCGGAATTTGGAATTCTGAACTCGGAATTTTGAATTCGGAACTCGGAATTTGGAACTTGGAATTCTGAACTCGGAACTCGGAATTCGGAACTCGGAATTTGGAACTCGGAATTTGGAACTCGGAATTTGGAATTCGGAATTCCGAACTTGGAATTCCAAACTCGGAACTCGGAATTCTGAACT
Organism: Erythrolamprus reginae; assembly: GCF_031021105.1. NCBI lineage: Eukaryota > Metazoa > Chordata > Lepidosauria > Squamata > Dipsadidae > Erythrolamprus > Erythrolamprus reginae. The sequence continues at coordinate 531,337 of NW_027248746.1, read as the reverse complement.
CGGAATTCCCAACTCAGAATTTGGAACTCGGAATTTGCGATTCGGAACTTGGAATTCGGAAATCGGAATTTGGAACTCGGAATTCCGAACTCGGAATTCCAAACTTGGAATTCGGAACTCGGAATTTGGAATTTGGACCTTGGTATTCCGAATTCGGCACTCGGATTTCGGAACTCGGAATTTGGAACTTGGAATTCTGAACTCGGAACTCGGAATTTCAAACTTGGAATTCCGAACTCAGAATTTGGAATTTGGAATTTTGAACTCGGAATTCCAAAGTCGGAATTCTGAACTCGGAATTCCAAAGTCGGAATTCTGAACTCGGAATTTGGAATTTGGAATTTTGAACTTGGAATTCTGAGCTCGGAATTCTGAACTCGGAATTCTGAACATGGTACTCGGAATTCGGAATTTGGAATTTGGAATTCAGAACTTGCAATTCTGAACTTGCAATTCTGAACTCGGAATTTGGAATTTGGAACTCAGAATTTGGAACTCGGTATTCCGAACTCGGCACTTGGATTTCGGAACTCGGAATTTGGAATTCTGAACTCGGAATTCGGATTTTGGAATTCTGAACTCGGAATTCTGAACTCGGAATTTAGAATTTGGCATTCGGAATTCTGAACTCGGAATTCCGAACTCAAAATTTGGAATTTCGGAACTCGGAATTTGGAACTTGGAATTCCAAACTCGGAAATCGGAACTCGGAATTTGGAATTCTGAACTCGGAATTCGGAACTTGGAATTCCGAACTCGGAATTCTGAACTCGGAATTCTGAACATGGTACTCGGAATTCGGAATTTGGAATTTGGAATTCAGAATTTGCAATTCGGAATTCCGAACTTGGAATTCTAAACTCGGAACTTGGAATTCTGAACTCGGAATTCTGAACTCGGAATTTGGAATTCAGATCTTGCAATTCTGAACTCGGAATTTGGAATTTGGAACTCAGAATTTGGAATTTGGAACTCAGAATTTGGAACTCGGTATTCCGAACTCGGCACTTGGATTTCGGAACTCGGAATTTGGAATTCGGAATTCGGAATTCGGAACTTGGAATTCGGAACTCGGAATTCGGAACTCAGAATTTGGAATTTGGCATTCGGAATTCTGAACTCAGAATTCCGAACTCGAAATTTTGAATTTCGGAACTCGGAATTTGGAACTCGGAATTTGGAACTCGGAATTTGGAACTCGGAACTCAGAATTCTGAACTTGGAATTCTGAACTTGGAATTCCAAACTCGGAATTTGGAATTTGGAACTCGGAATTCCGAACACGGAATTCGGAATTCCAAACTCGGAATTCCAAACTCGGAATTTGGAATTTGGAATTCTGAACTCGGAATTCCAAACTTGGAATTCGGAACTTGGAATTCTGAACTCGGAACTCGGAATTTCAAACTTGGAATTCTGAACTCTGAATTCCAAACTCGGAATTCTGAACTTGTAATTCAGAACTCGGAATTCCAAACTCGTAATTAGGAACTCGAAAATCGGAATTCGGAATTTGGAACTCGGAATTTGGAATTCGGAACTCGGAATTTGGAATTCTGAACTCGGAATTTTGAATTCGGAACTCGGAATTTGGAACTTGGAATTCTGAACTCGGAACTCGGAATTCGGAACTCTGAATTCGGAACTCGGAATTTGGAACTCGGAATTTGGAACTCGGAATTTGGAATTCGGAATTCCGAACTTGGAATTCCAAACTCGGAACTCGGAATTCTGAACTCGGAATTCCCAACTCGGAATTTGGAACTCGGAATTTGGAATTCGGAACTTGGAATTCGGAAATCGGAATTTGGAACTCGGAATTCCGAACTCGGAATTCTGAACATGGTACTCGGAATTCGGAATTTGGAATTTGGAATTCAGAATTTGCAATTCTGAACTCGGAATTTGGAATTTGGAACTCGGAACTTGGAATTCGGAATTCCGAACTTGGAATTCTAAACTCGGAACTTGGAATTCTGAACTCGGAATTCTGAACTCGGAATTTGGAATTCAGATCTTGCAATTCTGAACTCGGAATTTGGAATTTGGAACTCAGAATTTGGAATTTGGAACTCAGAATTCCGAACTTGGAATTCTAAACTCGGAACTTGGAATTCTGAACTCGGAATTCTGAACTCGGAATTTGGAATTCAGATCTTGCAATTCTGAACTCGGAATTTGGAATTTGGAACTCAGAATTTGGAATTTGGAACTCAGAATTTGGAACTCGGTATTCCGAACTCGGCACTTGGATTTCGGAACTCGGAATTTGGAATTCGGAATTCGGAATTCGGAACTTGGAATTCGGAACTCGGAATTCGGAACTCAGAATTTGGAATTTGGCATTCGGAATTCTGAACTCAGAATTCCGAACTCGAAATTTTGAATTTCGGAACTCGGAATTTGGAACTTGGAATTTGGAACTCGGAATTTGGAACTCGGAACTCAGAATTCTGAACTTGGAATTCTGAACTTGGAATTCCAAACTCGGAATTTGGAATTTGGAACTCAGAATTCCGAACACGGAATTCGGAATTCCAAACTCGGAATTCCAAACTCGGAATTTGGAATTTGGAATTCTGAACTCGGAATTCCAAACTTGGAATTCGGAACTTGGAATTCTGAACTCGGAACTCGGAATTTCAAACTTGGAATTCTGAACTCTGAATTCCAAACTCGGAATTCTGAACTTGTAATTCAGAACTCGGAATTCCAAACTCGTAATTAGGAACTCGAAAATCGGAATTCGGAATTTGGAACTCGGAATTTGGAATTCGGAACTCGGAATTTGGAATTCGGAACTCGGAATTTTGAATTCGGAACTCGGAATTTGGAACTTGGAATTCTGAACTCGGAACTCGGAATTCGGAACTCTGAATTTGGAAATCGGAATTTGGAATTCGGAATTCCGAACTTGGAATTCCAAACTCGGAACTCGGAATTCTGAACTCGGAATTCCCAACTCGGAATTTGGAACTCGGAATTTGGAATTCGGAACTTGGAATTCGGAAATCGGAATTTGGAACTCGGAATTCCGAACTCGGAATTCCAAACTTGGAATTCGGAACTCGGAATTTGGAATTTGGACCTCGGTATTCCGAATTCGGCACTCGGATTTCGGAACTCGGAATTTGGAACTTGGAATTCTGAACTCGGAACTCGGAATTTCAAACTTGGAATTCCGAACTCAGAATTTGGAATTTGGAATTTTGAACTCGGAATTCCAAAGTCGGAATTCTGAACTCGGAATTTGGAATTTGGAATTTTGAACTTGGAATTCTGAACTCGGAATTCTGAACTCGGAATTCTGAACATGGTACTCGGAATTCGGAATTTGGAATTTGGAATTCAGAACTTGCAATTCTGAACTCGGAATTTGGAATTTGGAACTCAGAATTTGGAACTCGGTATTCCGAACTCGGCACTTGGATTTCGGAACTCGGAATTTGGAATTCTGAACTCAGAATTCGGATTTTGGAATTCTGAACTCGGAATTCGGAACTCGGAATTTAGAATTTGGCATTCGGAATTCTGAACTCGGAATTCCGAACTCAAAATTTGGAATTTCGGAACTCGGAATTTGGAACTTGGAATTCCAAACTCGGAAATCGGAACTCGGAATTTGGAATTCTGAACTCGGAATTCGGAACTTGGAATTCCGAACTCGGAATTCTGAACTCGGAATTCGGAACATGGTACTCGGAATTCGGAATTTGGAATTTGGAATTCAGAATTTGCAATTCTGAACTCGGAATTTGGAATTTGGAACTCGGAACTTGGAATTCGGAATTCCGAACTTGGAATTCTAAACTCGGAACTTGGAATTCTGAACTCGGAATTCTGAACTCGGAATTTGGAATTCAGATCTTGCAATTCTGAACTCGGAATTTGGAATTTGGAACTCAGAATTTGGAATTTGGAACTCAGAATTCCGAACTTGGAATTCTAAACTCGGAACTTGGAATTCTGAACTCGGAATTCTGAACTCGGAATTTGGAATTCAGATCTTGCAATTCTGAACTCGGAATTTGGAATTTGGAACTCAGAATTTGGAATTTGGAACTCAGAATTTGGAACTCGGTATTCCGAACTCGGCACTTGGATTTCGGAACTCGGAATTTGGAATTCGGAATTCGGAATTCGGAACTTGGAATTCGGAACTCGGAATTCGGAACTCAGAATTTGGAATTTGGCATTCGGAATTCTGAACTCAGAATTCCGAACTCGAAATTTTGAATTTCGGAACTCGGAATTTGGAACTCGGAATTTGGAACTCGGAATTTGGAACTCGGAACTCAGAATTCTGAACTTGGAATTCTGAACTTGGAATTCCAAACTCGGAATTTGGAATTTGGAACTCGGAATTCCGAACACGGAATTCGGAATTCCAAACTCGGAATTCCAAACTCGGAATTTGGAATTTGGAATTCTGAACTCGGAATTCCAAACTTGGAATTCGGAACTTGGAATTCTGAACTCGGAACTCGGAATTTCAAACTTGGAATTCTGAACTCTGAATTCCAAACTCGGAATTCTGAACTTGTAATTCAGAACTCGGAATTCCAAACTCGTAATTAGGAACTCGAAAATCGGAATTCGGAATTTGGAACTCAGAATTTGGAATTCGGAACTCGGAATTTGGAATTCTGAACTCGGAATTTTGAATTCGGAACTCGGAATTTGGAACTTGGAATTCTGAACTCGGAACTCGGAATTTGGAACTCGGAATTTGGAACTCGGAATTTGGAACTCGGAATTTGGAACTCGGAATTTGGAACTCGGAATTTGGAATTCGGAATTCCGAACTTGGAATTCCAAACTCGGAACTCGGAATTCTGAACTCGGAATTCCCAACTCAGAATTTGGAACTCGGAATTTGGAATTCGGAACTTGGAATTCGGAAATCGGAATTTGGAACTCGGAATTTGGAATTCTGAACTCGGAATTCGGAACTTGGAATTCCGAACTCGGAATTCGGAACTCGGAATTCGGAACATGGTACTCGGAATTCGGAATTTGGAATTTGGAATTCAGAATTTGCAATTCTGAACTCGGAATTTGGAATTTGGAACTCGGAACTTGGAATTCGGAATTCCGAACTTGGAATTCTAAACTCGGAACTTGGAATTCTGAACTCGGAATTCTGAACTCGGAATTTGGAATTCAGATCTTGCAATTCTGAACTCGGAATTTGGAATTTGGAACTCAGAATTCCGAACTTGGAATTCTAAACTCGGAACTTGGAATTCTGAACTCGGAATTCTGAACTCGGAATTTGGAATTCAGATCTTGCAATTCTGAACTCGGAATTTGGAATTTGGAACTCAGAATTTGGAATTTGGAACTCAGAATTTGGAACTCGGTATTCCGAACTCGGCACTTGGATTTCGGAACTCGGAATTTGGAATTCGGAATTCGGAATTCGGAACTTGGAATTCGGAACTCGGAATTCGGAACTCAGAATTTGGAATTCTGAACTCGGAATTCGGAACTTGGAATTCCGAACTCGGAATTCTGAACTCGGAATTCTGAACATGGTACTCGGAATTCGGAATTTGGAATTTGGAATTCAGAATTTGCAATTCTGAACTCGGAATTTGGAATTTGGAACTCGGAACTTGGAATTCGGAATTCCGAACTTGGAATTCTAAACTCGGAACTTGGAATTCTGAACTCGGAATTCTGAACTCGGAATATGGAATTCAGATCTTGCAATTCTGAACTCGGAATTTGGAATTTGGAACTCAGAATTTGGAATTTGGAACTCAGAATTCCGAACTTGGAATTCTAAACTCGGAACTTGGAATTCTGAACTCGGAATTCTGAACTCGGAATTTGGAATTCAGATCTTGCAATTCTGAACTCGGAATTTGGAATTTGGAACTCAGAATTTGGAATTTGGAACTCAGAATTTGGAACTCGGTATTCCGAACTCGGCACTTGGATTTCGGAACTCGGAATTTGGAATTCGGAATTCGGAATTCGGAACTTGGAATTCGGAACTCGGAATTCGGAACTCAGAATTTGGAATTTGGCATTCGGAATTCTGAACTCAGAATTCCGAACTCGAAATTTTGAATTTCGGAACTCGGAATTTGGAACTTGGAATTTGGAACTCGGAATTTGGAACTCGGAACTCAGAATTCTGAACTTGGAATTCTGAACTTGGAATTCCAAACTCGGAATTTGGAATTTGGAACTCAGAATTCCGAACACGGAATTCGGAATTCCAAACTCGGAATTCCAAACTCGGAATTTGGAATTTGGAATTCTGAACTCGGAATTCCAAACTTGGAATTCGGAACTTGGAATTCTGAACTCGGAACTCGGAATTTCAAACTTGGAATTCTGAACTCTGAATTCCAAACTCGGAATTCTGAACTTGTAATTCAGAACTCGGAATTCCAAACTCGTAATTAGGAACTCGAAAATCGGAATTCGGAATTTGGAACTCGGAATTTGGAATTCGGAACTCGGAATTTGGAATTCTGAACTCGGAATTTTGAATTCGGAACTCGGAATTTGGAACTTGGAATTCTGAACTCGGAACTCGGAATTCGGAACTCTGAATTTGGAAATCGGAATTTGGAATTCGGAATTCCGAACTTGGAATTCCAAACTCGGAACTCGGAATTCTGAACTCGGAATTCCCAACTCGGAATTTGGAACTCGGAATTTGGAATTCGGAACTTGGAATTCGGAAATCCGAATTTGGAACTCGGAATTCCGAACTCGGAATTCCAAACTTGGAATTTGGAACTCGGAATTTGGAATTTGGACCTCGGTATTCCGAATTCGGCACTCGGATTTCGGAACTCGGAATTTGGAACTTGGAATTCTGAACTCGGAACTCGGAATTTCAAACTTGGAATTCCGAACTCAGAATTTGGAATTTGGAATTTTGAACTCGGAATTCCAAAGTCGGAATTCTGAACTCGGAATTTGGAATTTGGAATTTTGAACTTGGAATTCTGAACTCGGAATTCTGAACTCGGAATTCTGAACATGGTACTCGGAATTCGGAATTTGGAATTTGGAATTCAGAACTTGCAATTCTGAACTCGGAATTTGGAATTTGGAACTCAGAATTTGGAACTCGGTATTCCGAACTCGGCACTTGGATTTCGGAACTCGGAATTTGGAATTCTGAACTCGGAATTCGGATTTTGGAATTCTGAACTCGGAATTCGGAACTCGGAATTTAGAATTTGGCATTCGGAATTCTGAACTCGGAATTCCGAACTCAAAATTTGGAATTTCGGAACTCGGAATTTGGAACTTGGAATTCCAAACTCGGAAATCGGAACTCGGAATTTGGAATTCTGAACTCGGAATTCGGAACTTGGAATTCCGAACTCGGAATTCTGAACTCGGAATTCGGAACATGGTACTCGGAATTCGGAATTTGGAATTTGGAATTCAGAATTTGCAATTCTGAACTCGGAATTTGGAATTTGGAACTCGGAACTTGGAATTCGGAATTCCGAACTTGGAATTCTAAACTCGGAACTTGGAATTCTGAACTCGGAATTCTGAACTCGGAATTTGGAATTCAGATCTTGCAATTCTGAACTCGGAATTTGGAATTTGGAACTCAGAATTTGGAATTTGGAACTCAGAATTCCGAACTTGGAATTCTGAACTCGGAATTCTGAACTCGGAATTCTGAACTCGGAATTTGGAATTCAGATCTTGCAATTCTGAACTCGGAATTTGGAATTTGGAACTCAGAATTTGGAATTTGGAACTCAGAATTTGGAACTCGGTATTCCGAACTCGGCACTTGGATTTCGGAACTCGGAATTTGGAATTCGGAATTCGGAATTCGGAACTTGGAATTCGGAACTCGGAATTCGGAACTCAGAATTTGGAATTTGGCATTCGGAATTCTGAACTCAGAATTCCGAACTCGAAATTTTGAATTTCGGAACTCGGAATTTGGAACTCGGAATTTGGAACTCGGAATTTGGAACTCGGAACTCAGAATTCTGAACTTGGAATTCTGAACTCGGAATTCGGAACATGGTACTCGGAATTCGGAATTTGGAATTTGTAATTCAGAATTTGCAATTCTGAACTCGGAATTTGGAATTTGGAACTCGGAACTTGGAATTCGGAATTCCGAACTTGGAATTCTAAACTCGGAACTTGGAATTCTGAACTCGGAATTCTGAACTCGGAATTTGGAATTCAGATCTTGCAATTCTGAACTCGGAATTTGGAATTTGGAACTCAGAATTTGGAATTTGGAACTCAGAATTCCGAACTTGGAATTCTAAACTCGGAACTTGGAATTCTGAACTCGGAATTCTGAACTCGGAATTTGGAATTCAGATCTTGCAATTCTGAACTCGGAATTTGGAATTTGGAACTCAGAATTTGGAATTTGGAACTCAGAATTTGGAACTCGGTATTCCGAACTCGGCACTTGGATTTCGGAACTCGGAATTTGGAATTCGGAATTCGGAATTCGGAACTTGGAATTCGGAACTCGGAATTCGGAACTCAGAATTTGGAATTTGGCATTCGGAATTCTGAACTCAGAATTCCGAACTCGAAATTTTGAATTTCGGAACTCGGAATTTGGAACTCGGAATTTGGAACTCGGAATTTGGAACTCGGAACTCAGAATTCTGAACTTGGAATTCTGAACTTGGAATTCCAAACTCGGAATTTGGAATTTGGAACTCGGAATTCCGAACACGGAATTCGGAATTCCAAACTCGGAATTCCAAACTCGGAATTTGGAATTTGGAATTCTGAACTCTGAATTCCAAACTTGGAATTCGGAACTTGGAATTCTGAACTCGGAACTCTGAATTTCAAACTTGGAATTCTGAACTCTGAATTCCAAACTCGGAATTCTGAACTTGTAATTCAGAACTCGGAATTCCAAACTCGTAATTAGGAACTCGAAAATCGGAATTCGGAATTTGGAACTCAGAATTTGGAATTCGGAACTCGGAATTTGGAATTCTGAACTCGGAATTTTGAATTCGGAACTCGGAATTTGGAACTTGGAATTCTGAACTCGGAACTCGGAATTTGGAACTCGGAATTTGGAACTCGGAATTTGGAACTCGGAATTTGGAACTCGGAATTTGGAACTCGGAATTTGGAATTCGGAATTCCGAACTTGGAATTCCAAACTCGGAACTCGGAATTCTGAACTCGGAATTCCCAACTCAGAATTTGGAACTCGGAATTTGGAATTCGGAACTTGGAATTCGGAAATCGGAATTTGGAACTCGGAATTTGGAATTCTGAACTCGGAATTCGGAACTTGGAATTCCGAACTCGGAATTCGGAACTCGGAATTCGGAACATGGTACTCGGAATTCGGAATTTGGAATTTGGAATTCAGAATTTGCAATTCTGAACTCGGAATTTGGAATTTGGAACTCGGAACTTGGAATTCGGAATTCCGAACTTGGAATTCTAAACTCGGAACTTGGAATTCTGAACTCGGAATTCTGAACTCGGAATTTGGAATTCAGATCTTGCAATTCTGAACTCGGAATTTGGAATTTGGAACTCAGAATTCCGAACTTGGAATTCTAAACTCGGAACTTGGAATTCTGAACTCGGAATTCTGAACTCGGAATTTGGAATTCAGATCTTGCAATTCTGAACTCGGAATTTGGAATTTGGAACTCAGAATTTGGAATTTGGAACTCAGAATTTGGAACTCGGTATTCCGAACTCGGCACTTGGATTTCGGAACTCGGAATTTGGAATTCGGAATTCGGAATTCGGAACTTGGAATTCGGAACTCGGAATTCGGAACTCAGAATTTGGAATTCTGAACTCGGAATTCGGAACTTGGAATTCCGAACTCGGAATTCTGAACTCGGAATTCTGAACATGGTACTCGGAATTCGGAATTTGGAATTTGGAATTCAGAATTTGCAATTCTGAACTCGGAATTTGGAATTTGGAACTCGGAACTTGGAATTCGGAATTCCGAACTTGGAATTCTAAACTCGGAACTTGGAATTCTGAACTCGGAATTCTGAACTCGGAATTTGGAATTCAGATCTTGCAATTCTGAACTCGGAATTTGGAATTTGGAACTCAGAATTTGGAATTTGGAACTCAGAATTCCGAACTTGGAATTCTAAACTCGGAACTTGGAATTCTGAACTCGGAATTCTGAACTCGGAATTTGGAATTCAGATCTTGCAATTCTGAACTCGGAATTTGGAATTTGGAACTCAGAATTTGGAATTTGGAACTCAGAATTTGGAACTCGGTATTCCGAACTCGGCACTTGGATTTCGGAACTCGGAATTTGGAATTCGGAATTCGGAATTCGGAACTTGGAATTCGGAACTCGGAATTCGGAACTCAGAATTTGGAATTTGGCATTCGGAATTCTGAACTCAGAATTCCGAACTCGAAATTTTGAATTTCGGAACTCGGAATTTGGAACTTGGAATTTGGAACTCGGAATTTGGAACTCGGAACTCAGAATTCTGAACTTGGAATTCTGAACTTGGAATTCCAAACTCGGAATTTGGAATTTGGAACTCAGAATTCCGAACACGGAATTCGGAATTCCAAACTCGGAATTCCAAACTCGGAATTTGGAATTTGGAATTCTGAACTCGGAATTCCAAACTTGGAATTCGGAACTTGGAATTCTGAACTCGGAACTCGGAATTTCAAACTTGGAATTCTGAACTCTGAATTCCAAACTCGGAATTCTGAACTTGTAATTCAGAACTCGGAATTCCAAACTCGTAATTAGGAACTCGAAAATCGGAATTCGGAATTTGGAACTCGGAATTTGGAATTCAGAACTCTTAATTTGGAATTCTGAACTCGGAATTTTGAATTCGGAACTCGGAATTTGGAACTTGGAATTCTGAACTCGGAACTCGGAATTCGGAACTCTGAATTTGGAAATCGGAATTTGGAATTCGGAATTCCGAACTTGGAATTCCAAACTCGGAACTCGGAATTCTGAACTCGGAATTCCCAACTCGGAATTTGGAACTCGGAATTTGGAATTCGGAACTTGGAATTCGGAAATCGGAATTTGGAACTCGGAATTCCAAACTCGGAATTCCAAACTTGGAATTCGGAACTCGGAATTTGGAATTTGGACCTCGGTATTCCGAATTCGGCACTCGGATTTCGGAACTCGGAATTTGGAACTTGGAATTCTGAACTCGGAACTCGGAATTTCAAACTTGGAATTCCGAACTCAGAATTTGGAATTTGGAATTTTGAACTCGGAATTCCAAAGTCGGAATTCTGAACTCGGAATTTGGAATTTGGAATTTTGAACTTGGAATTCTGAACTCTGAATTCCAAACTCGGAATTCTGAACATGGTACTCGGAATTCGGAATTTGGAATTTGGAATTCAGAACTTGCAATTCTGAACTCGGAATTTGGAATTTGGAACTCAGAATTTGGAATTCGGTATTCCGAACTCGGCACTTGGATTTCGGAACTCGGAATTTGGAATTCTGAACTCGGAATTCGGATTTTGGAATTCTGAACTCGGAATTCGGAACTCGGAATTCTGAACTCGGAATTCGGAACTCGGAATTTAGAATTTGGCATTCGGAATTCTGAACTCGGAATTCCGAACTCAAAATTTGGAATTTCGGAACTCGGAATTTGGAACTTGGAATTCCAAACTCGGAAATCGGAACTCGGAATTTGGAATTCTGAACTCGGAATTCGGAACTTGGAATTCCGAACTCGGAATTCTGAACTCGGAATTCGGAACATGGTACTCGGAATTCGGAATTTGGAATTTGGAATTCAGAATTTGCAATTCTGAACTCGGAATTTGGAATTTGGAACTCGGAACTTGGAATTCGGAATTCCGAACTTGGAATTCTAAACTCGGAACTTGGAATTCTGAACTCGGAATTCTGAACTCGGAATTTGGAATTCAGATCTTGCAATTCTGAACTCGGAATTTGGAATTTGGAACTCAGAATTTGGAATTTGGAACTCAGAATTCCGAACTTGGAATTCTGAACTCGGAATTCTGAACTCGGAATTCTGAACTCGGAATTTGGAATTCAGATCTTGCAATTCTGAACTCGGAATTTGGAATTTGGAACTCAGAATTTGGAATTTGGAACTCAGAATTTGGAACTCGGTATTCCGAACTCGGCACTTGGATTTCGGAACTCGGAATTTGGAATTCGGAATTCGGAATTCGGAACTTGGAATTCGGAACTCGGAATTCGGAACTCAGAATTTGGAATTTGGCATTCGGAATTCTGAACTCAGAATTCCGAACTCGAAATTTTGAATTTCGGAACTCGGAATTTGGAACTCGGAATTTGGAACTCGGAATTTGGAACTCGGAACTCAGAATTCTGAACTTGGAATTCTGAACTCGGAATTCGGAACATGGTACTCGGAATTCGGAATTTGGAATTTGTAATTCAGAATTTGCAATTCTGAACTCGGAATTTGGAATTTGGAACTCGGAACTTGGAATTCGGAATTCCGAACTTGGAATTCTAAACTCGGAACTTGGAATTCTGAACTCGGAATTCTGAACTCGGAATTTGGAATTCAGATCTTGCAATTCTGAACTCGGAATTTGGAATTTGGAACTCAGAATTTGGAATTTGGAACTCAGAATTCCGAACTTGGAATTCTAAACTCGGAACTTGGAATTCTGAACTCGGAATTCTGAACTCGGAATTTGGAATTCAGATCTTGCAATTCTGAACTCGGAATTTGGAATTTGGAACTCAGAATTTGGAATTTGGAACTCAGAATTTGGAACTCGGTATTCCGAACTCGGCACTTGGATTTCGGAACTCGGAATTTGGAATTCGGAATTCGGAATTCGGAACTTGGAATTCGGAACTCAGAATTCGGAACTCAGAATTTGGAATTTGGCATTCGGAATTCTGAACTCAGAATTCCGAACTCGAAATTTTGAATTTCGGAACTCGGAATTTGGAACTCGGAATTTGGAACTCGGAATTTGGAACTCGGAACTCAGAATTCTGAACTTGGAATTCTGAACTTGGAATTCCAAACTCGGAATTTGGAATTTGGAACTCGGAATTCCGAACACGGAATTCGGAATTCCAAACTCGGAATTCCAAACTCGGAATTTGGAATTTGGAATTCTGAACTCGGAATTCCAAACTTGGAATTCGGAACTTGGAATTCTGAACTCGGAACTCGGAATTTCAAACTTGGAATTCTGAACTCGGAATTCCAAACTCGGAATTCTGAACTTGTAATTCAGAACTCGGAATTCCAAACTCGTAATTAGGAACTCGAAAATCGGAATTCGGAATTTGGAACTCAGAATTTGGAATTCGGAACTCGGAATTTGGAATTCTGAACTCGGAATTTTGAATTCGGAACTCGGAATTTGGAACTTGGAATTCTGAACTCGGAACTCGGAATTTGGAACTCGGAATTTGGAACTCGGAATTTGGAACTCGGAATTTGGAACTCGGAATTTGGAATTCGGAATTCCGAACTTGGAATTCCAAACTCGGAACTCGGAATTCTGAACTCGGAATTCCCAACTCAGAATTTGGAACTCGGAATTTGGAATTCGGAACTTGGAATTCGGAAATCGGAATTTGGAACTCGGAATTTGGAATTCTGAACTCGGAATTCGGAACTTGGAATTCCGAACTCGGAATTCGGAACTCGGAATTCGGAACATGGTACTCGGAATTCGGAATTTGGAATTTGGAATTCAGAATTTGCAATTCTGAACTCGGAATTTGGAATTTGGAACTCGGAACTTGGAATTCGGAATTCCGAACTTGGAATTCTAAACTCGGAACTTGGAATTCTGAACTCGGAATTCTGAACTCGGAATTTGGAATTCAGATCTTGCAATTCTGAACTCGGAATTTGGAATTTGGAACTCAGAATTCCGAACTTGGAATTCTAAACTCGGAACTTGGAATTCTGAACTCGGAATTCTGAACTCGGAATTTGGAATTCAGATCTTGCAATTCTGAACTCGGAATTTGGAATTTGGAACTCAGAATTTGGAACTCGGTATTCCGAACTCGGCACTTGGATTTCGGAACTCGGAATTTGGAATTTGGAATTCGGAATTCGGAACTTGGAATTCGGAACTCGGAATTCGGAACTCAGAATTTGGAATTCTGAACTCGGAATTCGGAACTTGGAATTCCGAACTCGGAATTCTGAACTCGGAATTCTGAACATGGTACTCGGAATTCGGAATTTGGAATTTGGAATTCAGAATTTGCAATTCTGAACTCGGAATTTGGAATTTGGAACTCGGAACTTGGAATTCGGAATTCCGAACTTGGAATTCTAAACTCGGAACTTGGTATTCTGAACTCGGAATTCTGAACTCGGAATTTGGAATTCAGATCTTGCAATTCTGAACTCGGAATTTGGAATTTGGAACTCAGAATTTGGAATTTGGAACTCAGAATTCCGAACTTGGAATTCTAAACTCGGAACTTGGAATTCTGAACTCGGAATTCTGAACTCGGAATTTGGAATTCAGATCTTGCAATTCTGAACTCGGAATTTGGAATTTGGAACTCAGAATTTGGAATTTGGAACTCAGAATTTGGAACTCGGTATTCCGAACTCGGCACTTGGATTTCGGAACTCGGAATTTGGAATTCGGAATTCGGAATTCGGAACTTGGAATTCGGAACTCGGAATTCGGAACTCAGAATTTGGAATTTGGCATTCGGAATTCTGAACTCAGAATTCCGAACTCGAAATTTTGAATTTCGGAACTCGGAATTTGGAACTCGGAATTTGGAACTCGGAATTTGGAACTCGGAACTCAGAATTCTGAACTTGGAATTCTGAACTTGGAATTCCAAACTCGGAATTTGGAATTTGGAACTCAGAATTCCGAACACGGAATTCGGAATTCCAAACTCGGAATTCCAAACTCGGAATTTGGAATTTGGAATTCTGAACTCGGAATTCCAAACTTGGAATTCGGAACTTGGAATTCTGAACTCGGAACTCGGAATTTCAAACTTGGAATTCTGAACTCTGAATTCCAAACTCGGAATTCTGAACTTGTAATTCAGAACTCGGAATTCCAAACTCGTAATTAGGAACTCGAAAATCGGAATTCGGAATTCGGAATTTGGAACTCGGAATTTGGAATTCGGAACTCGGAATTTGGAATTCTGAACTCGGAATTTTGAATTCGGAACTCGGAATTTGGAACTTGGAATTCTGAACTCGGAACTCGGAATTCGGAACTCTGAATTTGGAAATCGGAATTTGGAATTCGGAATTCCGAACTTGGAATTCCAAACTCGGAACTCGGAATTCTGAACTCGGAATTCCCAACTCGGAATTTGGAACTCGGAATTTGGAATTCGGAACTTGGAATTCGGAAATCGGAATTTGGAACTCGGAATTCCGAACTCGGAATTCCAAACTTGGAATTCGGAACTCGGAATTTGGAATTTGGACCTCGGTATTCCGAATTCGGCACTCGGATTTCGGAACTCGGAATTTGGAACTTGGAATTCTGAACTCGGAACTCGGAATTTCAAACTTGGAATTCCGAACTCAGAATTTGGAATTTGGAATTTTGAACTCGGAATTCCAAAGTCGGAATTCTGAACTTGGAATTTGGAATTTGGAATTTTGAACTTGGAATTCTGAACTCGGAATTCTGAACTCGGAATTCTGAACATGGTACTCGGAATTCGGAATTTGGAATTTGGAATCCAGAACTTGCAATTCTGAACTCGGAATTTGGAATTTGGAACTCAGAATTTGGAACTCGGTATTCCGAACTCGGCACTTGGATTTCGGAACTCGGAATTTGGAATTCTGAACTCGGAATTCGGATTTTGGAATTCTGAACTCGGAATTCGGAACTCGGAATTTAGAATTTGGCATTCGGAATTCTGAACTCGGAATTCCGAACTCAAAATTTGGAATTTCGGAACTCGGAATTTGGAACTTGGAATTCCAAACTCGGAAATCGGAACTCGGAATTTGGAATTCTGAACTCGGAATTCGGAACTTGGAATTCCGAACTCGGAATTCTGAACTCGGAATTCGGAACATGGTACTCGGAATTCGGAATTTGGAATTTGGAATTCAGAATTTGCAATTCTGAACTCGGAATTTGGAATTTGGAACTCGGAACTTTGAATTCGGAATTCCGAACTTGGAATTCTAAACTCGGAACTTGGAATTCTGAACTCGGAATTCTGAACTCGGAATTTGGAATTCAGATCTTGCAATTCTGAACTCGGAATTTGGAATTTGGAACTCAGAATTTGGAATTTGGAACTCAGAATTCCGAACTTGGAATTCTGAACTCGGAATTCTGAACTCGGAATTCTGAACTCGGAATTTGGAATTCAGATCTTGCAATTCTGAACTCGGAATTTGGAATTTGGAACTCAGAATTTGGAATTTGGAACTCAGAATTTGGAACTCGGTATTCCGAACTCGGCACTTGGATTTCGGAACTCGGAATTTGGAATTCGGAATTCGGAATTCGGAACTTGGAATTCGGAACTCGGAATTCGGAACTCAGAATTTGGAATTTGGCATTCGGAATTCTGAACTCAGAATTCCGAACTCGAAATTTTGAATTTCGGAACTCGGAATTTGGAACTCGGAATTTGGAACTCGGAATTTGGAACTCGGAACTCAGAATTCTGAACTTGGAATTCTGAACTCGGAATTCGGAACATGGTACTCGGAATTCGGAATTTGGAATTTGGAATTCAGAATTTGCAATTCTGAACTCGGAATTTGGAATTTGGAACTCGGAACTTGGAATTCGGAATTCCGAACTTGGAATTCTAAACTCGGAACTTGGAATTCTGAACTCGGAATTCTGAACTCGGAATTTGGAATTCAGATCTTGCAATTCTGAACTCGGAATTTGGAATTTGGAACTCAGAATTTGGAATTTGGAACTCAGAATTCCGAACTTGGAATTCTAAACTCGGAACTTGGAATTCTGAACTCGGAATTCTGAACTCGGAATTTGGAATTCAGATCTTGCAATTCTGAACTCGGAATTTGGAATTTGGAACTCAGAATTTGGAATTTGGAACTCAGAATTTGGAACTCGGTATTCCGAACTCGGCACTTGGATTTCGGAACTCGGAATTTGGAATTCGGAATTCGGAATTCGGAACTTGGAATTCGGAACTCGGAATTCGGAACTCAGAATTTGGAATTTGGCATTCGGAATTCTGAACTCAGAATTCCGAACTCGAAATTTTGAATTTCGGAACTCGGAATTTGGAACTCGGAATTTGGAACTCGGAATTTGGAACTCGGAACTCAGAATTCTGAACTTGGAATTCTGAACTTGGAATTCCAAACTCGGAATTTGGAATTTGGAACTCGGAATTCCGAACACGGAATTCGGAATTCCAAACTCGGAATTCCAAACTCGGAATTTGGAATTTGGAATTCTGAACTCGGAATTCCAAACTTGGAATTCGGAACTTGGAATTCTGAACTCGGAACTCGGAATTTCAAACTTGGAATTCTGAACTCTGAATTCCAAACTCGGAATTCTGAACTTGTAATTCAGAACTCGGAATTCCAAACTCGTAATTAGGAACTCGAAAATCGGAATTTGGAATTTGGAACTCAGAATTTGGAATTCGGAACTCGGAATTTGGAATTCTGAACTCGGAATTTTGAATTCGGAACTCGGAATTTGGAACTTGGAATTCTGAACTCGGAACTCGGAATTTGGAACTCGGAATTTGGAACTCGGAATTTGGAACTCGGAATTTGGAACTCGGAATTTGGAATTCGGAATTCCGAACTTGGAATTCCAAACTCGGAACTCGGAATTCTGAACTCGGAATTCCCAACTCAGAATTTGGAACTCGGAATTTGGAATTCGGAACTTGGAATTCGGAAATCGGAATTTGGAACTCGGAATTTGGAATTCTGAACTCGGAATTCGGAACTTGGAATTCCGAACTCGGAATTCTGAACTCGGAATTCGGAACATGGTACTCGGAATTCGGAATTTGGAATTTGGAATTCAGAATTTGCAATTCTGAACTCGGAATTTGGAATTTGGAACTCGGAACTTGGAATTCGGAATTCCGAACTTGGAATTCTAAACTCGGAACTTGGAATTCTGAACTCGGAATTCTGAACTCGGAATTTGGAATTCAGATCTTGCAATTCTGAACTCGGAATTTGGAATTTGGAACTCAGAATTTGGAATTTGGAACTCAGAATTCCGAACTTGGAATTCTAAACTCGGAACTTGGAATTCTGAACTCGGAATTCTGAACTCGGAATTTGGAATTCAGATCTTGCAATTCTGAACTCGGAATTTGGAATTTGGAACTCAGAATTTGGAATTTGGAACTCAGAATTTGGAACTCGGTATTCCGAACTCGGCACTTGGATTTCGGAACTCGGAATTTGGAATTCGGAATTCGGAATTCGGAACTTGGAATTCGGAACTCGGAATTCGGAACTCAGAATTTGGAATTTGGCATTCGGAATTCTGAACTCAGAATTCCGAACTCGAAATTTTGAATTTCGGAACTCGGAATTTGGAACTCGGAATTTGGAACTCGGAATTTGGAACTCGGAACTCAGAATTCTGAACTTGGAATTCTGAACTCGGAATTCGGAACATGGTACTCGGAATTCGGAATTTGGAATTTGGAATTCAGAATTTGCAATTCTGAACTCGGAATTTGGAATTTGGAACTCGGAACTTGGAATTCGGAATTCCGAACTTGGAATTCTAAACTCGGAACTTGGAATTCTGAACTCGGAATTCTGAACTCGGAATTTGGAATTCAGATCTTGCAATTCTGAACTCGGAATTTGGAATTTGGAACTCAGAATTTGGAATTTGGAACTCAGAATTCCGAACTTGGAATTCTAAACTCGGAACTTGGAATTCTGAACTCGGAATTCTGAACTCGGAATTTGGAATTCAGATCTTGCAATTCTGAACTCGGAATTTGGAATTTGGAACTCAGAATTTGGAATTTGGAACTCAGAATTTGGAACTCGGTATTCCGAACTCGGCACTTGGATTTCGGAACTCGGAATTTGGAATTCGGAATTCGGAATTCGGAACTTGGAATTCGGAACTCGGAATTCGGAACTCAGAATTTGGAATTTGGCATTCGGAATTCTGAACTCAGAATTCCGAACTCGAAATTTTGAATTTCGGAACTCGGAATTTGGAACTCGGAATTTGGAACTCGGAATTTGGAACTCGGAACTCAGAATTCTGAACTTGGAATTCTGAACTTGGAATTCCAAACTCGGAATTTGGAATTTGGAACTCGGAATTCCGAACACGGAATTCGGAATTCCAAACTCGGAATTCCAAACTCGGAATTTGGAATTTGGAATTCTGAACTCCGAATTCCAAACTTGGAATTCGGAACTTGGAATTCTGAACTCGGAACTCGGAATTTCAAACTTGGAATTCTGAACTCTGAATTCCAAACTCGGAATTCTGAACTTGTAATTCAGAACTCGGAATTCCAAACTCGTAATTAGGAACTCGAAAATCGGAATTCGGAATTTAGAACTCAGAATTTGGAATTCGGAACTCGGAATTTGGAATTCTGAACTCGGAATTTTGAATTCGGAACTCGGAATTTGGAACTTGGAATTCTGAACTCGGAACTCGGAATTTGGAACTCGGAATTTGGAACTCGGAATTTGGAACTCGGAATTTGGAACTCGGAATTTGGAACTCGGAATTTGGAACTCGGAATTTGGAATTCGGAATTCCGAACTTGGAATTCCAAACTCGGAACTCGGAATTCTGAACTCGGAATTCCCAACTCAGAATTTGGAACTCGGAATTTGGAATTCGGAGCTTGGAATTCGGAAATCGGAATTTGGAACTCGGAATTCCGAACTCGGAATTCCAAACTTGGAATTCGGAACTCGGAATTTGGAATTTGGACCTCGGTATTCTGAATTCGGCACTCGGATTTCGGAACTCGGAATTTGGAACTTGGAATTCCGAACTCGGAATTCTGAACTCGGAATTCGGAACATGGTACTCGGAATTCGGAATTTGGAATTTGGAATTCAGAATTTGCAATTCTGAACTCGGAATTTGGAATTTGGAACTCGGAACTTGGAATTCTGAACTCGGAACTCGGAATTTCAAACTTGGAATTCTGAACTCTGAATTCCAAACTCTGAATTCTGAACTTGTAATTCAGAACTCGGAATTCCAAACTCGTAATTAGGAACTCGAAAATCGGAATTCGGAATTTAGAACTCAGAATTTGGAATTCGGAACTCGGAATTTGGAATTCTGAACTCGGAATTTTGAATTCGGAACTCGGAATTTGGAACTTGGAATTCTGAACTCGGAACTCGGAATTTGGAACTCGGAATTTGGAACTCGGAATTTGGAACTCGGAATTTGGAACTCGGAATTTGGAACTCGGAATTTGGAACTCGGAATTTGGAATTCGGAATTCCGAACTTGGAATTCCAAACTCGGAACTCGGAATTCTGAACTCGGAATTCCCAACTCAGAATTTGGAACTCGGAATTTGGAATTCGGAACTTGGAATTCGGAAATCGGAATTTGGAACTCGGAATTCCGAACTCGGAATTCCAAACTTGGAATTCGGAACTCGGAATTTGGAATTTGGACCTCGGTATTCCGAATTCGGCACTCGGATTTCGGAACTCGGAATTTGGAACTTGGAATTCCGAACTCGGAATTCTGAACTCGGAATTCGGAACATGGTACTCGGAATTCGGAATTTGGAATTTGGAATTCAGAATTTGCAATTCTGAACTCGGAATTTGGAATTTGGAACTCGGAACTTGGAATTTGGAATTCCGAACTTGGAATTCTAAACTCGGAACTTGGAATTCTGAACTCGGAATTCTGAACTCGGAATTTGGAATTCAGATCTTGCAATTCTGAACTCGGAATTTGGAATTTGGAACTCAGAATTTGGAATTTGGAACTCAGAATTCCGAACTTGGAATTCTAAACTCGGAACTTGGAATTCTGAACTCGGAATTCTGAACTCGGAATTTGGAATTCAGATCTTGCAATTCTGAACTCGGAATTTGGAATTTGGAACTCAGAATTTGGAATTTGGAACTCAGAATTTGGAACTCGGTATTCCGAACTCGGCACTTGGATTTCGGAACTCGGAATTCGGAACTCAGAATTTGGAATTTGGCATTCGGAATTCTGAACTCAGAATTCCGAACTCGAAATTTTGAATTTTGGAACTCGGAATTTGGAACTCGGAATTTGGAACTCGGAATTTGGAACTCGGAACTCAGAATTCTGAACTTGGAATTCTGAACTTGGAATTCCAAACTCGGAATTTGGAATTTGGAACTCGGAATTCCGAACACGGAATTCGGAATTCCAAACTCGGAATTCCAAACTCGGAATTTGGAATTTGGAATTCTGAACTCGGAATTCCAAACTTGGAATTCGGAACTTGGAATTCTGAACTCGGAACTCGGAATTTCAAACTTGGAATTCTGAACTCTGAATTCCAAACTCGGAATTCTGAACTTGTAATTCAGAACTCGGAATTCCAAACTCGTAATTAGGAACTCGAAAATCGGAATTCGGAATTTGGAACTCGGAATTTGGAATTCGGAACTTGGAATTCGGAAATCGGAATTTGGAACTCGGAATTCCGAACTCGGAATTCCAAACTTGGAATTCGGAACTCGGAATTTGGAATTTGGACCTCGGTATTCCGAATTCGGCACTCGGATTTCGGAACTCGGAATTTGGAACTTGGAATTCTGAACTCGGAACTCGGAATTTCAAACTTGGAATTCCGAACTCAGAATTTGGAATTTGGAATTTTGAACTCGGAATTCCAAACTCGGAATTTGGAATTTGGAATTCTGAACTCGGAATTCCAAACTTGGAATTCGGAACTTGGAATTCTGAACTCGGAACTCGGAATTTCAAACTTGGAATTCTGAACTCTGAATTCCAAACTCGGAATTCTGAACTTGTAATTCAGAACTCGGAATTCCAAACTCGTAATTAGGAACTCGAAAATCGGAATTCGGAATTTGGAACTCGGAATTTGGAATTCGGAACTCGGAATTTTGAATTCTGAACTCGGAATTTTGAATTCGGAACTCGGAATTTGGAACTTGGAATTCTGAACTCGGAACTCGGAATTCGGAACTCGGAATTTGGAACTCGGAATTTGGAACTCGGAATTTGGAACTCGGAATTTTGAACTCGGAATTCCAAAGTCGGAATTCTGAACTCGGAATTCCAAAGTCGGAATTCTGAACTCGGAATTTGGAATTTGGAATTTTGAACTTGGAATTCTGAACTCGGAATTCTGAACTCGGAATTCTGAACATGGTACTCGGAATTCGGAATTTGGAATTTGGAATTCAGAACTTGCAATTCTGAACTTGCAATTCTGAACTCGGAATTTGGAATTTGGAACTCAGAATTTGGAACTCGGTATTCCGAACTCGGCACTTGGATTTCGGAACTCGGAATTTGGAATTCTGAACTCGGAATTCGGATTTTGGAATTCTGAACTCGGAATTCGGAACTCGGAATTTAGAATTTGGCATTCGGAATTCTGAACTCGGAATTCCGAACTCAAAATTTGGAATTTCGGAACTCGGAATTTGGAACTCGGAATTTGGAACTCGGAATTTGGAACTCGGAACTCAGCATTCTGAACTTGGAATTCTGAACTTGGAATTCCAAACTCGGAATTTGGAATTTGGAACTCGGAATTCCGAACACGGAATTCGGAATTCCAAACTCGGAATTCCAAACTCGGAATTTGGAATTTGGAATTCTGAACTCGGAATTCCAAACTTGGAATTCGGAACTTGGAATTCTGAACTCGGAACTCGGAATTTCAAACTTGGAATTCTGAACTCTGAATTCCAAACTCGGAATTCTGAACTTGTAATTCAGAACTCGGAATTCCAAACTCGTAATTAGGAACTCGAAAATCGGAATTCGGAATTTGGAACTCAGAATTTGGAATTCGGAACTCGGAATTTGGAATTCTGAACTCGGAATTTTGAATTCGGAACTCGGAATTTGGAACTTGGAATTCTGAACTCGGAACTCGGAATTTGGAACTCGGAATTTGGAACTCGGAATTTGGAACTCGGAATTTGGAACTCGGAATTTGGAATTCGGAATTCCGAACTTGGAATTCCAAACTCGGAACTCGGAATTCTGAACTCAGAATTCCCAACTCAGAATTTGGAACTCGGAATTTGGAATTCGGAACTTGGAATTCGGAAATCGGAATTTGGAACTCGGAATTCCGAACTCGGAATTCCAAACTTGGAATTCGGAACTCGGAATTTGGAATTTGGACCTCGGTATTCCGAATTCGGCACTCGGATTTCGGAACTCGGAATTTGGAACTTGGAATTCCGAACTCGGAATTCTGAACTCGGAATTCGGAACATGGTACTCGGAATTTGGAATTTGGAATTTGGAATTCAGAATTTGCAATTCTGAACTCGGAATTTGGAATTTGGAACTCGGAACTTGGAATTCGGAATTCCGAACTTGGAATTCTAAACTCGGAACTTGGAATTCTGAACTCGGAATTCTGAACTCGGAATTTGGAATTCAGATCTTGCAATTCTGAACTCGGAATTTGGAATTTGGAACTCAGAATTTGGAATTTGGAACTCAGAATTCCGAACTTGGAATTCTAAACTCGGAACTTGGAATTCTGAACTCGGAATTCTGAACTCGGAATTTGGAATTCAGATCTTGCAATTCTGAACTCGGAATTTGGAATTTGGAACTCAGAATTTGGAATTTGGAACTCAGAATTTGGAACTCGGTATTCCGAACTCGGCACTTGGATTTCGGAACTCGGAATTTGGAATTCGGAATTCGGAATTCGGAACTTGGAATTCGGAACTCGGAATTCGGAACTCAGAATTTGGAATTTGGCATTCGGAATTCTGAACTCAGAATTCCGAACTCGAAATTTTGAATTTCGGAACTCGGAATTTGGAACTCGGAATTTGGAACTCGGAATTTGGAACTCGGAACTCAGAATTCTGAACTTGGAATTCTGAACTTGGAATTCCAAACTCGGAATTTGGAATTTGGAACTCGGAATTCCGAACACGGAATTCGGAATTCCAAACTCGGAATTCCAAACTCGGAATTTGGAATTTGGAATTCTGAACTCGGAATTCCAAACTTGGAATTCGGAACTTGGAATTCTGAACTCGGAACTCGGAATTTCAAACTTGGAATTCTGAACTCTGAATTCCAAACTCGGAATTCTGAACTTGTAATTCAGAACTCGGAATTCCAAACTCGTAATTAGGAACTCGAAAATCGGTATTCCGAATTCGGCACTCGGATTTCGGAACTCGGAATTTGGAACTTGGAATTCTGAACTCGGAACTCGGAATTTCAAACTTGGAATTCCGAACTCAGAATTTGGAATTTGGAAATTTGAACTCGGAATTCCAAACTCGGAATTTGGAATTTGGAATTCTGAACTCGGAATTCCAAACTTGGAATTCGGAACTTGGAATTCTGAACTCGGAACTCGGAATTTCAAACTTGGAATTCTGAACTCTGAATTCCAAACTCGGAATTCTGAACTTGTAATTCAGAACTCGGAATTCCAAACTCGTAATTAGGAACTCGAAAATCGGAATTCGGAATTTGGAACTCGGAATTTGGAATTCGGAACTCGGAATTTGGAATTCTGAACTCGGAATTTTGAATTCGGAACTCGGAATTTGGAACTTGGAATTCTGAACTCGGAACTCGGAATTCGGAACTCGGAATTTGGAACTCGGAATTTGGAACTCGGAATTTGGAACTCGGAATTTGGAATTCGGAATTCCGAACTTGGAATTCCAAACTCGGAACTCGGAATTCTGAGCTCGGAATTCCCAACTCAGAATTTGGAACTCGGAATTTGCGATTCGGAACTTGGAATTCGGAAATCGGAATTTGGAACTCGGAATTCCGAACTCGGAATTCCAAACTTGGAATTCGGAACTCGGAATTTGGAATTTGGACCTCGGTATTCCGAATTCGGCACTCGGATTTCGGAACTCGGAATTTGGAACTTGGAATTCTGAACTCGGAACTCGGAATTTCAAACTTGGAATTCCGAACTCAGAATTTGGAATTTGGAATTTTGAACTCGGAATTCCAAAGTCGGAATTCTGAACTCGGAATTCCAAAGTCGGAATTCTGAACTCGGAATTTGGAATTTGGAATTTTGAACTTGGAATTCTGAACTCGGAATTCTGAACTCGGAATTCTGAACATGGTACTCGGAATTCGGAATTTGGAATTTGGAATTCAGAACTTGCAATTCTGAACTTGCAATTCTGAACTCGGAATTTGGAATTTGGAACTCAGAATTTGGAACTCGGTATTCCGAACTCGGCACTTGGATTTCGGAACTCGGAATTTGGAATTCTGAACTCGGAATTCGGATTTTGGAATTCGGAACTCGGAATTCGGAACTCGGAATTTAGAATTTGGCATTCGGAATTCTGAACTCGGAATTCCGAACTCAAAATTTGGAATTTCGGAACTCGGAATTTGGAACTTGGAATTCCAAACTCGGAAATCGGAACTCGGAATTTGGAATTCTGAACTCGGAATTCGGAACTTGGAATTCCGAACTCGGAATTCTGAACTCGGAATTCTGAACATGGTACTCGGAATTCGGAATTTGGAATTTGGAATTCAGAATTTGCAATTCTGAACTCGGAATTTGGAATTTGGAACTCGGAACTTGGAATTCGGAATTCCGAACTTGGAATTCTAAACTCGGAACTTGGAATTCTGAACTCGGAATTCTGAACTCGGAATTTGGAATTCAGATCTTGCAATTCTGAACTCGGAATTTGGAATTTGGAACTCAGAATTTGGAATTTGGAACTCAGAATTTGGAACTCGGTATTCCGAACTCGGCACTTGGATTTCGGAACTCGGAATTTGGAATTCGGAATTCGGAATTCGGAACTTGGAATTCGGAACTCGGAATTCGGAACTCAGAATTTGGAATTTGGCATTCGGAATTCTGAACTCAGAATTCCGAACTCGAAATTTTGAATTTCGGAACTCGGAATTTGGAACTCGGAATTTGGAACTCGGAATTTGGAATTCGGAACTCGGAATTTGGAATTCTGAACTCGGAATTTTGAATTCGGAACTCGGAATTTGGAACTTGGAATTCTGAACTCGGAACTCGGAATTCGGAACTCTGAATTCGGAACTCGGAATTTGGAACTCGGAATTTGGAACTCGGAATTTGGAATTCGGAATTCCGAACTTGGAATTCCAAACTCGGAACTCGGAATTCTGAACTCGGAATTCCCAACTCGGAATTTGGAACTCGGAATTTGGAATTCGGAACTTGGAATTCGGAAATCGGAATTTGGAACTCGGAATTCCGAACTCGGAATTCTGAACATGGTACTCGGAATTCGGAATTTGGAATTTGGAATTCAGAATTTGCAATTCTGAACTCGGAATTTGGAATTTGGAACTCGGAACTTGGAATTCGGAATTCCGAACTTGGAATTCTAAACTCGGAACTTGGAATTCTGAACTCGGAATTCTGAACTCGGAATTTGAAATTCAGATCTTTCAATTCTGAACTCGGAATTTGGAATTTGGAACTCAGAATTTGGAATTTGGAACTCAGAATTCCGAACTTGGAATTCTAAACTCGGAACTTGGAATTCTGAACTTGGAATTCTGAACTCGGAATTTGGAATTCAGATCTTGCAATTCTGAACTCGGAATTTGGAATTTGGAACTCAGAATTTGGAATTTGGAACTCAGAATTTGGAACTCGGTATTCCGAACTCGGCACTTGGATTTCGGAACTCGGAATTTGGAATTCGGAATTCGGAATTCGGAACTTGGAATTCGGAACTCGGAATTCGGAACTCAGAATTTGGAATTTGGCATTCGGAATTCTGAACTCAGAATTCCGAACTCGAAATTTTGAATTTCGGAACTCGGAATTTGGAACTCGGAATTTGGAACTTGGAATTTGGAACTCGGAACTCAGAATTCTGAACTTGGAATTCTGAACTTGGAATTCCAAACTCGGAATTTGGAATTTGGAACTCAGAATTCCGAACACGGAATTCGGAATTCCAAACTCGGAATTCCAAACTCGGAATTTGGAATTTGGAATTTTGAACTCGGAATTCCAAACTTGGAATTCGGAACTTGGAATTCTGAACTCGGAACTCGGAATTTCAAACTTGGAATTCTGAACTCTGAATTCCAAACTCTGAATTCTGAACTTGTAATTCAGAACTCGGAATTCCAAACTCGTAATTAGGAACTCGAAAATCGGAATTCGGAATTTGGAACTCGGAATTTGGAATTCGGAACTCGGAATTTGGAATTCTGAACTCGGAATTTTGAATTCGGAACTCGGAATTTGGAACTTGGAATTCTGAACTCGGAACTCGGAATTCGGAACTCTGAATTTGGAACTCGGAATTTGGAATTCGGAATTCCGAACTTGGAATTCCAAACTCGGAACTCGGAATTCTGAACTCGGAATTCCCAACTCGGAATTTGGAACTCGGAATTTGGAATTCGGAACTTGGAATTCGGAAATCGGAATTTGGAACTCGGAATTCCGAACTCGGAATTCCAAACTTGGAATTCGGAACTCGGAATTTGGAATTTGGACCTCGGTATTCCGAATTCGGCACTCGGATTTCGGAACTCGGAATTTGGAACTTGGAATTCTGAACTCGGAACTCGGAATTTCAAACTTGGAATTCCGAACTCAGAATTTGGAATTTGGAATTTTGAACTCGGAATTCCAAAGTCGGAATTCTGAACTCGGAATTTGGAATTTGGAATTTTGAACTTGGAATTCTGAACTCGGAATTCTGAACTCGGAATTCTGAACATGGTACTCGGAATTCGGAATTTGGAATTTGGAATTCAGAACTTGCAATTCTGAACTCGGAATTTGGAATTTGGAACTCAGAATTTGGAACTCGGTATTCCGAACTCGACACTTGGATTTCGGAACTCGGAATTTGGAATTCTGAACTCGGAATTCGGATTTTGGAATTCGGAACTCGGAATTCGGAACTCGGAATTTAGAATTTGGCATTCGGAATTCTGAACTCGGAATTCCGAACTCAAAATTTGGAATTTCGGAACTCGGAATTTGGAACTTGGAATTCCAAACTCGGAAATCGGAACTCGGAATTTGGAATTCTGAACTCGGAATTCGGAACTTGGAATTCCGAACTCGGAATTCTGAACTCGGAATTCGGAACATGGTACTCGGAATTCGGAATTTGGAATTTGGAATTCAGAATTTGCAATTCTGAACTCGGAATTTGGAATTTGGAACTCGGAACTTGGAATTCGGAATTCCGAACTTGGAATTCTAAACTCGGAACTTGGAATTCTGAACTCGGAATTCTGAACTCGGAACTCGGAATTTGGAACTTGGAATTCTGAACTCGGAACTCGGAATTCGGAACTCTGAATTTGGAACTCGGAATTTGGAATTCGGAATTCCGAACTTGGAATTCCAAACTCGGAACTCGGAATTCTGAACTCGGAATTCCCAACTCGGAATTTGGAACTCGGAATTTGGAATTCGGAACTTGGAATTCGGAAATCGGAATTTGGAACTCGGAATTCCGAACTCGGAATTCCAAACTTGGAATTCGGAACTCGGAATTTGGAATTTGGACCTCGGTATTCCGAATTCGGCACTCGGATTTCGGAACTCGGAATTTGGAACTTGGAATTCTGAACTCGGAACTCGGAATTTCAAACTTGGAATTCCGAACTCAGAATTTGGAATTTGGAATTTTGAACTCGGAATTCCAAAGTCGGAATTCTGAACTCGGAATTTGGAATTTGGAATTTTGAACTTGGAATTCTGAACTCGGAATTCTGAACTCGGAATTCTGAACATGGTACTCGGAATTCGGAATTTGGAATTTGGAATTCAGAACTTGCAATTCTGAACTCGGAATTTGGAATTTGGAACTCAGAATTTGGAACTCGGTATTCCGAACTCGACACTTGGATTTCGGAACTCGGAATTTGGAATTCTGAACTCGGAATTCGGATTTTGGAATTCTGAACTCGGAATTCGGAACTCGGAATTTAGAATTTGGCATTCGGAATTCTGAACTCGGAATTCCGAACTCAAAATTTGGAATTTTGGAACTCGGAATTTGGAACTTGGAATTCCAAACTCGGAAATCGGAACTCGGAATTTGGAATTCTGAACTCGGAATTCGGAACTTGGAATTCCGAACTCGGAATTCTGAACTCGGAATTCGGAACATGGTACTCGGAATTTGGAATTTGGAATTTGGAATTCAGAATTTGCAATTCTGAACTCGGAATTTGGAATTTGGAACTCGGAACTTGGAATTCGGAATTCCGAACTTGGAATTCTAAACTCGGAACTTGGAATTCTGAACTCGGAATTCTGAACTCGGAATTTGGAATTCAGATCTTGCAATTCTGAACTCGGAATTTGGAATTTGGAACTCAGAATTTGGAATTTGGAACTCAGAATTCCGAACTTGGAATTCTAAACTCGGAACTTGGAATTCTGAACTCGGAATTCTGAACTCGGAATTTGGAATTCAGATCTTGCAATTCTGAACTCGGAATTTGGAATTTGGAACTCAGAATTTGGAATTTGGAACTCAGAATTTGGAACTCGGTATTCCGAACTCGGCACTTGGATTTCGGAACTCGGAATTTGGAATTCGGAATTCGGAATTCGGAACTTGGAATTCGGAACTCGGAATTCGGAACTCAGAATTTGGAATTTGGCATTCGGAATTCTGAACTCAGAATTCCGAACTCGAAATTTTGAATTTCGGAACTCGGAATTTGGAACTCGGAATTTGGAACTCGGAATTTGGAACTCGGAACTCAGAATTCTGAACTTGGAATTCTGAACTTGGAATTCCAAACTCGGAATTTGGAATTTGGAACTCAGAATTCCGAACACGGAATTCGGAATTCCAAACTCGGAATTCCAAACTCGGAATTTGGAATTTGGAATTCTGAACTCGGAATTCCAAACTTGGAATTCGGAACTTGGAATTCTGAACTCGGAACTCGGAATTTCAAACTTGGAATTCTGAACTCTGAATTCCAAACTCGGAATTCTGAACTTGTAATTCAGAACTCGGAATTCCAAACTCGTAATTAGGAACTCGAAAATCGGAATTCGGAATTTGGAACTCGGAATTTGGAATTCGGAACTCGGAATTTGGAATTCTGAACTCGGAATTTTGAATTCGGAACTCGGAATTTGGAACTTGGAATTCTGAACTCGGAACTCGGAATTCGGAACTCTGAATTTGGAACTCGGAATTTGGAATTCGGAATTCCGAACTTGGAATTCCAAACTCGGAACTCGGAATTCTGAACTCGGAATTCCCAACTCGGAATTTGGTACTCGGAATTTGGAATTCGGAACTTGGAATTCGGAAATCGGAATTTGGAACTCGGAATTCCGAACTCGGAATTCCAAACTTGGAATTCGGAACTCGGAATTTGGAATTTGGACCTCGGTATTCCGAATTCGGCACTCGGATTTCGGAACTCGGAATTTGGAACTTGGAATTCTGAACTCGGAACTCGGAATTTCAAACTTGGAATTCCGAACTCAGAATTTGGAATTTGGAATTTTGAACTCGGAATTCCAAAGTCGGAATTCTGAACTCGGAATTTGGAATTTGGAATTTTGAACTTGGAATTCTGAACTCGGAATTCTGAACTCGGAATTCTGAACATGGTACTCGGAATTCGGAATTTGGAATTTGGAATTCAGAACTTGCAATTCTGAACTCGGAATTTGGAATTTGGAACTCAGAATTTGGAACTCGGTATTCCGAACTCGGCACTTGGATTTCGGAACTCGGAATTTGGAATTCTGAACTCGGAATTCGGATTTTGGAATTCTGAACTCGGAATTCGGAACTCGGAATTTAGAATTTGGCATTCGGAATTCTGAACTCGGAATTCCGAACTCAAAATTTGGAATTTCGGAACTCGGAATTTGGAACTTGGAATTCCAAACTCGGAAATCGGAACTCGGAATTTGGAATTCTGAACTCGGAATTCGGAACTTGGAATTCCGAACTCGGAATTCTGAACTCGGAATTCGGAACATGGTACTTGGAATTCGGAATTTGGAATTTGGAATTCAGAATTTGCAATTCTGAACTCGGAATTTGGAATTTGGAACTCGGAACTTGGAATTCGGAATTCCGAACTTGGAATTCTAAACTCGGAACTTGGAATTCTGAACTCGGAATTCTGAACTCGGAATTTGGAATTCAGATCTTGCAATTCTGAACTCGGAATTTGGAATTTGGAACTCAGAATTTGGAATTTGGAACTCAGAATTCCGAACTTGGAATTCTAAACTCGGAACTTGGAATTCTGAACTCGGAATTCTGAACTCGGAATTTGGAATTCAGATCTTGCAATTCTGAACTCGGAATTTGGAATTTGGAACTCAGAATTTGGAATTTGGAACTCAGAATTTGGAACTCGGTATTCCGAACTCGGCACTTGGATTTCGGAACTCGGAATTTGGAATTCGGAATTCGGAATTCGGAACTTGGAATTCGGAACTCGGAATTCGGAACTCAGAATTTGGAATTTGGCATTCGGAATTCTGAACTCAGAATTCCGAACTCGAAATTTTGAATTTCGGAACTCGGAATTTGGAACTCGGAATTTGGAACTCGGAATTTGGAACTCGGAACTCAGAATTCTGAACTTGGAATTCTGAACTTGGAATTCCAAACTCGGAATTTGGAATTTGGAACTCAGAATTCCGAACACGGAATTCGGAATTCCAAACTCGGAATTTGGAATTTGGAATTCTGAACTCGGAATTCCAAACTTGGAATTCGGAACTTGGAATTCTGAACTCGGAACTCGGAATTTCAAACTTGGAATTCTGAACTCTGAATTCCAAACTCGGAATTCTGAACTTGTAATTCAGAACTCGGAATTCCAAACTCGTAATTAGGAACTCGAAAATCGGAATTCGGAATTTGGAACTCGGAATTTGGAATTCGGAACTCGGAATTTGGAACTTGGAATTCTGAACTCGGAACTCGGAATTCGGAACTCGGAATTTGGAACTCTGAATTTGGAATTCGGAATTCCGAACTTGGAATTCCAAACTCGGAACTCGGAATTCTGAACTCGGAATTCCCAACTCGGAATTTGGAACTCGGAATTTGGAATTCGGAACTTGGAATTCGGAAATCGGAATTTGGAACTCGGAATTCCGAACTCGGAATTCCAAACTTGGAATTCGGAACTCGGAATTTGGAATTTGGACCTCGGTATTCCGAATTCGGCACTCGGATTTCGGAACTCGGAATTTGGAACTTGGAATTCTGAACTCGGAACTTGGAATTTCAAACTTGGAATTCCGAACTCAGAATTTGGAATTTGGAATTTTGAACTCGGAATTCCAAAGTCGGAATTCTGAACTCGGAATTTGGAATTTGGAATTTTGAACTTGGAATTCTGAACTCGGAATTCTGAACTCGGAATTCTGAACATGGTACTCGGAATTCGGAATTTGGAATTTGGAATTCAGAACTTGCAATTCTGAACTCGGAATTTGGAATTTGGAACTCAGAATTTGGAACTCGGTATTCCGAACTCAGCACTTGGATTTCGGAACTCGGAATTTGGAATTCTGAACTCGGAATTCGGATTTTGGAATTCTGAACTCGGAATTCGGAACTCGGAATTTAGAATTTGGCATTCGGAATTCTGAACTCGGAATTCCGAACTCAAAATTTGGAATTTCGGAACTCGGAACTCGGAATTTGGAATTCTGAACTCGGAATTCGGAACTTGGAATTCCGAACTCGGAATTCGGAACTCGGAATTCGGAACATGGTACTCGGAATTCGGAATTTGGAATTTGGAATTCAGAATTTGCAATTCTGAACTCGGAATTTGGAATTTGGAACTCGGAACTTGGAATTCGGAATTCCGAACTTGGAATTCTAAACTCGGAACTTGGAATTCTGAACTCGGAATTCTGAACTCGGAATTTGGAATTCAGATCTTGCAATTCTGAACTCGGAATTTGGAATTTGGAACTCAGAATTTGGAATTTGGAACTCAGAATTCCGAACTTGGAATTCTAAACTCGGAACTTGGAATTCTGAACTCGGAATTCTGAACTCGGAATTTGGAATTCAGATCTTGCAATTCTGAACTCGGAATTTGGAATTTGGAACTCAGAATTTGGAATTTGGAACTCAGAATTTGGAACTCGGTATTCCGAACTCGGCACTTGGATTTCGGAACTCGGAATTTGGAATTCGGAATTCGGAATTCGGAACTTGGAATTCGGAACTCGGAATTCGGAACTCAGAATTTGGAATTTGGCATTCGGAATTCTGAACTCAGAATTCTGAACTCGAAATTTTGAATTTCGGAACTCGGAATTTGGAACTCGGAATTTGGAACTCGGAATTTGGAATTCGGAACTCAGAATTCTGAACTTGGAATTCTGAACTTGGAATTCCAAACTCGGAATTTGGAATTTGGAACTCGGAATTCCGAACACGGAATTTGGAATTTGGAACTCGGAATTCCGAACACGGAATTCGGAATTCCAAACTCGGAATTCCAAACTCGGAATTTGGAATTTGGAATTCTGAACTCGGAATTCCAAACTTGGAATTCGGAACTTGGAATTCTGAACTCGGAACTCGGAATTTCAAACTTGGAATTCTGAACTCTGAATTCCAAACTCGGAATTCTGAACTTGTAATTCAGAACTCGGAATTCCAAACTCGTAATTAGGAACTCGAAAATCGGAATTCGGAATTTGGAACTCAGAATTTGGAATTCGGAACTCGGAATTTGGAATTCTGAACTCGGAATTTTGAATTCGGAACTCGGAATTTGGAACTTGGAATTCTGAACTCGGAACTCGGAATTTGGAACTCGGAATTTGGAACTCGGAATTTGGAACTCGGAATTTGGAACTCGGAATTTGGAACTCGGAATTTGGAATTCGGAATTCCGAACTTGGAATTCCAAACTCGGAACTCGGAATTCTGAACTCGGAATTCCCAACTCAGAATTTGGAACTCGGAATTTGGAATTCGGAACTTGGAATTCGGAAATCGGAATTTGGAACTCGGAATTCCGAACTCGGAATTCCAAACTTGGAATTCGGAACTCGGAATTTGGAATTTGGACCTCGGTATTCCGAATTCGGCACTCGGATTTCGGAACTCGGAATTTGGAACTTGGAATTCCGAACTCGGAATTCTGAACTCGGAATTCGGAACATGGTACTCGGAATTCGGAATTTGGAATTTGGAATTCAGAATTTGCAATTCTGAACTCGGAATTTGGAATTTGGAACTCGGAACTTGGAATTCGGAATTCCGAACTTGGAATTCTAAACTCGGAACTTGGAATTCTGAACTCGGAATTCTGAACTCGGAATTTGGAATTCAGATCTTGCAATTCTGAACTCGGAATTTGGAATTTGGAACTCAGAATTTGGAATTTGGAACTCAGAATTCCGAACTTGGAATTCTAAACTCGGAACTTGGAATTCTGAACTCGGAATTCTGAACTCGGAATTTGGAATTCAGATCTTGCAATTCTGAACTCGGAATTTGGAATTTGGAACTCAGAATTTGGAATTTGGAACTCAGAATTTGGAACTCGGTATTCCGAACTCGGCACTTGGATTTCGGAACTCGGAATTTGGAATTTGGAATTCGGAATTCGGAACTTGGAATTCGGAACTCGGAATTCGGAACTCAGAATTTGGAATTTGGCATTCGGAATTCTGAACTCAGAATTCCGAACTCGAAATTTTGAATTTCGGAACTCGGAATTTGGAACTCGGAATTTGGAACTTGGAATTCTGAACTCGGAACTCGGAATTTCAAACTTGGAATTCTGAACTCTGAATTCCAAACTCGGAATTCTGAACTTGTAATTCAGAACTCGGAATTCCAAACTCGTAATTAGGAACTCGAAAATCGGAATTCGGAATTTGGAACTCAGAATTTGGAATTCGGAACTCGGAATTTGGAATTCTGAACTCGGAATTTTGAATTCGGAACTCGGAATTTGGAACTTGGAATTCTGAACTCGGAACTCGGAATTTGGAACTCGGAATATGGAACTCGGAATTTGGAACTCGGAATTTGGAACTCGGAATTTGGAACTCGGAATTTGGAATTCGGAATTCCGAACTTGGAATTCCAAACTCGGAACTCGGAATTCTGAACTCGGAATTCCCAACTCAGAATTTGGAACTCGGAATTTGGAATTCGGAACTTGGAATTCGGAAATCGGAATTTGGAACTCGGAATTCCGAACTCGGAATTCCAAACTTGGAATTCGGAACTCGGAATTTGGAATTTGGACCTCGGTATTCCGAATTCGGCACTCGGATTTCGGAACTCGGAATTTGGAACTTGGAATTCCGAACTCGGAATTCTGAACTCGGAATTCGGAACATGGTACTCGGAATTCGGAATTTGGAATTTGGAATTCAGAATTTGCAATTCTGAACTCGGAATTTGGAATTTGGAACTCGGAACTTGGAATTCGGAATTCCGAACTTGGAATTCTAAACTCGGAACTTGGAATTCTGAACTCGGAATTCTGAACTCGGAATTTGGAATTCAGATCTTGCAATTCTGAACTCGGAATTTGGAATTTGGAACTCAGAATTTGGAATTTGGAACTCAGAATTCCGAACTTGGAATTCTAAACTCGGAACTTGGAATTCTGAACTCGGAATTCTGAACTCGGAATTTGGAATTCAGATCTTGCAATTCTGAACTCGGAATTTGGAATTTGGAACTCAGAATTTGGAATTTGGAACTCAGAATTTGGAACTCGGTATTCCGAACTCGGCACTTGGATTTCGGAACTCGGAATTTGGAATTTGGAATTCGGAATTCGGAACTTGGAATTCGGAACTCGGAATTCGGAACTCAGAATTTGGAATTTGGCATTCGGAATTCTGAACTCAGAATTCCGAACTCGAAATTTTGAATTTCGGAACTCGGAATTTGGAACTCGGAATTTGGAACTCGGAATTTGGAACTCGGAACTCAGAATTCTGAACTTGGAATTCTGAACTTGGAATTCCAAACTCGGAATTTGGAATTTGGAACTCGGAATTCCGAACACGGAATTCGGAATTCCAAACTCGGAATTCCAAACTCGGAATTTGGAATTTGGAATTCTGAACTCGGAATTCCAAACTTGGAATTCGGAACTTGGAATTCTGAACTCGGAACTCGGAATTTCAAACTTGGAATTCTGAACTCTGAATTCCAAACTCGGAATTCTGAACTTGTAATTCAGAACTCGGAATTCCAAACTCGTAATTAGGAACTCGAAAATCGGAATTCGGAATTTGGAACTCGGAATTTGGAATTCGGAACTCGGAATTTGGAATTCTGAACTCGGAATTTTGAATTCGGAACTCGGAATTTGGAACTTGGAATTCTGAACTTGGAATTCTGAACTCGGAATTTGGAATTCAGATCTTGCAATTCTGAACTCGGAATTTGGAACTCGGAATTCCAAACTCGGAAATCGGAACTCGGAATTTGGAATTCTGAACTCGGAATTCGGAACTTGGAATTCCGAACTCGGAATTCTGAACTCGGAATTCTGAACATGGTACTCGGAATTCGGAATTTGGAATTTGGAATTCAGAATTTGCAATTCTGAACTCGGAATTTGGAATTTGGAACTCGGAACTTGGAATTCGGAATTCCGAACTTGGAATTCTAAACTCGGAACTTGGAATTCTGAACTCGGAATTCTGAACTCGGAATTTGGAATTCAGATCTTGCAATTCTGAACTCGGAATTTGGAATTTGGAACTCAGAATTTGGAATTTGGAACTCAGAATTTGGAACTCGGTATTCCGAACTCGGCACTTGGATTTCGGAACTCGGAATTTGGAATTCGGAATTCGGAATTCGGAACTTGGAATTCGGAACTCGGAATTCGGAACTCAGAATTTGGAATTTGGCATTCGGAATTCTGAACTCAGAATTCCGAACTCGAAATTTTGAATTTCGGAACTCGGAATTTGGAACTCGGAATTTGGAACTCGGAACTCAGAATTCTGAACTTGGAATTCTGAACTTGGAATTCCAAACTCGGAATTTGGAATTTGGAATTCTGAACTCGGAATTCCAAACTTGGAATTCGGAACTTGGAATTCTGAACTCGGAACTCGGAATTTCAAACTTGGAATTCTGAACTCTGAATTCCAAACTCGGAATTCTGAACTTGTAATTCAGAACTCGGAATTCCAAACTCGTAATTAGGAACTCGAAAATCGGAATTCGGAATTTGGAACTCGGAATTTGGAATTCGGAACTCGGAATTTGGAATTCTGAACTCGGAATTTTGAATTCGGAACTCGGAATTTGGAACTTGGAATTCTGAACTCGGAACTCGGAATTTGGAACTCGGAATTTGGAACTCGGAATTTGGAACTCGGAATTTGGAATTCGGAATTCCGAACTTGGAATTCCAAACTCGGAACTCGGAATTCTGAACTCGGAATTCCCAACTCAGAATTTGGAACTCGGAATTTGGAATTCGGAACTTGGAATTCGGAAATCGGAATTTGGAACTCGGAATTCCGAACTCGGAATTCCAAACTTGGAATTCGGAACTCGGAATTTGGAATTTGGACCTCGGTATTCCGAATTCGGCACTCGGATTTCGGAACTCGGAATTTGGAACTCGGAATTTGGAACTCGGAATTTGGAACTCGGAATTTGGAACTCGGAATTCAAAAATCGGAAATCGGAACTCGGAATTTGGAATTCTGAACTCGGAATTCGGAACTTGGAATTCCGAACTCGGAATTCTGAACTCGGAATTCTGAACATGGTACTCGGAATTCGGAATTTGGAATTTGGAATTCAGAATTTGCAATTCTGAACTCGGAATTTGGAATTTGGAACTCGGAACTTGGAATTCGGAATTCCGAACTTGGAATTCTAAACTCGGAACTTGGAATTCTGAACTCGGAATTCTGAACTCGGAATTTGGAATTCAGATCTTGCAATTCTGAACTCGGAATTTGGAATTTGGAACTCAGAATTTGGAATTTGGAACTCAGAATTCCGAACTTGGAATTCTAAACTCGGAACTTGGAATTCTGAACTCGGAATTCTGAACTCGGAATTTGGAATTCAGATCTTGCAATTCTGAACTCGGAATTTGGAATTTGGAACTCAGAATTTGGAATTTGGAACTCAGAATTTGGAACTCGGTATTCCGAACTCGGCACTTGGATTTCGGAACTCGGAATTTGGAATTTGGAATTCGGAATTCGGAACTTGGAATTCGGAACTCGGAATTCGGAACTCAGAATTTGGAATTTGGCATTCGGAATTCTGAACTCAGAATTCCGAACTCGAAATTTTGAATTTCGGAACTCGGAATTTGGAACTCGGAATTTGGAACTCGGAATTTGGAACTCGGAACTCAGAATTCTGAACTTGGAATTCTGAACTTGGAATTCCAAACTCGGAATTTGGAATTTGGAACTCTGAATTCCGAACACGGAATTCGGAATTCCAAACTCGGAATTCCAAACTCGGAATTTGGAATTTGGAATTCTGAACTCGGAATTCCAAACTTGGAATTCTGAACTTGGAATTCTGAACTCGGAACTTGGAATTTCAAACTTGGAATTCTGAACTCTGAATTCCAAACTCGGAATTCTGAACTTGTAATTCAGAACTCGGAATTCCAAACTCGTAATTAGGAACTCGAAAATCGGAATTCGGAATTTGGAACTCGGAATTTGGAATTCGGAACTCGGAATTTGGAATTCTGAACTCGGAATTTTGAATTCGGAACTCGGAATTTGGAACTTGGAATTCTGAACTCGGAATTCCCAACTCGGAATTTGGAACTCGGAATTTGGAATTCGGAACTTGGAATTCGGAAATCGGAATTTGGAACTCGGAATTTCAAACTTGGAATTCTGAACTCTGAATTCCAAACTCGGAATTCTGAACTTGTAATTCAGAACTCGGAATTCCAAACTCGTAATTAGGAACTCGAAAATCGGAATTCGGAATTTGGAACTCGGAATTTGGAATTCGGAACTCGGAATTTGGAATTCTGAACTCGGAATTTTGAATTCGGAACTCGGAATTTGGAACTTGGAATTCTGAACTCGGAACTCAGAATTCGGAACTCTGAATTTGGAACTCGGAATTTGGAACTCGGAAT
Organism: Erythrolamprus reginae; assembly: GCF_031021105.1. Taxonomy (NCBI): domain Eukaryota; kingdom Metazoa; phylum Chordata; class Lepidosauria; order Squamata; family Dipsadidae; genus Erythrolamprus; species Erythrolamprus reginae. The sequence goes on along the minus strand of NW_027248746.1, from coordinate 492,046 downwards.
TTGGAATTCGGAATTCCGAACTTGGAATTCCAAACTCGGAACTCGGAATTCTGAACTCGGAATTCCCAACTCGGAATTTGGAACTCGGAATTTGGAATTCGGAACTTGGAATTCGGAAATCGGAATTTGGAACTCGGAATTCCGAACTCGGAATTCCAAACTTGGAATTCGGAACTCGGAATTTGGAATTTGGACCTCGGTATTCCGAATTCGGCACTCGGATTTCGGAACTCGGAATTCGGAACTTGGAATTCGGAACTCGGAATTCGGAACTCAGAATTTGGAATTTGGCATTCGGAATTCTGAACTCAGAATTCCGAACTCGAAATTTTGAATTTCGGAACTCGGAATTTGGAACTCGGAATTTGGAACTCGGAATTTGGAACTCGGAACTCAGAATTCTGAACTTGGAATTCTGAACTTGGAATTCCAAACTCGGAATTTGGAATTTGGAACTCTGAATTCCGAACACGGAATTCGGAATTCCAAACTCGGAATTCCAAACTCGGAATTTGGAATTTGGAATTCTGAACTCGGAATTCCAAACTTGGAATTCGGAACTTGGAATTCTGAACTCGGAACTCGGAATTTCAAACTTGGAATTCTGAACTCTGAATTCCAAACTCGGAATTCTGAACTTGTAATTCAGAACTCGGAATTCCAAACTCGTAATTAGGAACTCGAAAATCGGAATTCGGAATTTGGAACTCGGAATTTGGAATTCGGAACTCGGAATTTGGAATTCTGAACTCGGAATTTTGAATTCGGAACTCAGAATTTGGAACTTGGAATTCTGAACTCGGAATTCCCAACTCGGAATTTGGAACTCGGAATTTGGAATTCGGAACTTGGAATTCGGAAATCGGAATTTGGAACTCGGAATTCCGAACTCGGAATTTCAAACTTGGAATTCTGAACTCTGAATTCCAAACTCGGAATTCTGAACTTGTAATTCAGAACTCGGAATTCCAAACTCGTAATTAGGAACTCGAAAATCGGAATTCGGAATTTGGAACTCGGAATTTGGAATTCGGAACTCGGAATTTGGAATTCTGAACTCGGAATTTGGAATTCGGAACTCGGAATTTGGAACTTGGAATTCTGAACTCGGAACTCAGAATTCGGAACTCTGAATTTGGAACTCGGAATTTGGAATTCGGAATTCCGAACTTGGAATTCCAAACTCGGAACTCGGAATTCTGAACTCGGAATTCCCAACTCGGAATTTGGAACTCGGAATTTGGAATTCGGAACTTGGAATTCGGAAATCGGAATTTGGAACTCGGATTTCCGAACTCGGAATTCCAAACTTGGAATTCGGAACTCGGAATTTGGAATTTGGACCTCGGTATTCCGAATTCGGCACTCGGATTTCGGAACTCGGAATTTGGAACTTGGAATTCTGAACTCGGAACTCGGAATTTCAAACTTGGAATTCCGAACTCAGAATTTGGAATTTGGAATTTTGAACTCGGAATTCCAAAGTCGGAATTCTGAACTCGGAATTTGGAATTTGGAATTTTGAACTTGGAATTCTGAACTCGGAATTCTGAACTCGGAATTCTGAACATGGTACTCGGAATTCGGAATTTGGAATTTGGAATTCAGAACTTGCAATTCTGAACTCGGAATTTGGAATTCTGAACTCGGAATTCGGATTTTGGAATTCTGAACTCGGAATTCGGAACTCGGAATTTAGAATTTGGCATTCGGAATTCTGAACTCGGAATTCCGAACTCAAAATTTGGAATTTCGGAACTCGGAATTTGGAACTTGGAATTCCAAACTCGGAAATCGGAACTCGGAATTTGGAATTCTGAACTCGGAATTCTGAACTTGGAATTCCGAACTCGGAATTCTGAACTCGGAATTCGGAACATGGTACTCGGAATTCGGAATTTGGAATTTGGAATTCAGAATTTGCAATTCTGAACTCGGAATTTGGAATTTGGAACTCGGAACTTGGAATTCGGAATTCCGAACTTGGAATTCTAAACTCGGAACTTGGAATTCTGAACTCGGAATTCTGAACTCGGAATTTGGAATTCAGATCTTGCAATTCTGAACTCGGAATTTGGAATTTGGAACTCAGAATTTGGAATTTGGAACTCAGAATTCCGAACTTGGAATTCTAAACTCGGAACTTGGAATTCTGAACTCGGAATTCTGAACTCGGAATTTGGAATTCAGATCTTGCAATTCTGAACTCGGAATTTGGAATTTGGAACTCAGAATTTGGAATTTGGAACTCAGAATTTGGAACTCGGTATTCCGAACTCGGCACTTGGATTTCGGAACTCGGAATTTGGAATTCGGAATTCGGAATTCGGAACTTGGAATTCGGAACTCGGAATTCGGAACTCAGAATTTGGAATTTGGCATTCGGAATTCTGAACTCAGAATTCCGAACTCGAAATTTTGAATTTCGGAACTCGGAATTTGGAACTCGGAATTTGGAACTCGGAATTTGGAACTCGGAACTCAGAATTCTGAACTTGGAATTCTGAACTTGGAATTCCAAACTCGGAATTTGGAATTTGGAACTCGGAATTCCGAACACGGAATTCGGAATTCCAAACTCGGAATTCCAAACTCGGAATTTGGAATTTGGAATTCTGAACTCGGAATTCCAAACTTGGAATTCGGAACTTGGAATTCTGAACTCGGAACTCGGAATTTCAAACTTGGAATTCTGAACTCTGAATTCCAAACTCGGAATTCTGAACTTGTAATTCAGAACTCAGAATTGCAAACTCGTAATTAGGAACTCGAAAATCGGAATTTGGAATTTGGAACTCGGAATTTGGAATTTGGAACTCGGAATTTGGAATTCTGCACTCGGAATTTTGAATTCGGAACTCGGAATTTGGAACTTGGAATTCTGAACTCGGAACTCGGAATTTGGAACTCGGAATTTGGAACTCGGAATTTGGAATTCGGAATTCCGAACTTGGAATTCCAAACTCGGAACTCGGAATTCTGAACTCGGAATTCCCAACTCAGAATTTGGAACTCGGAATTTGGAATTCGGAACTTGGAATTCGGAAATCGGAATTTGGAACTCGGAATTCCGAACTCGGAATTCCAAACTTGGAATTCGGAACTCGGAATTTGGAATTTGGACCTCGGTATTCCGAATTCGGCACTCGGATTTCGGAACTCAGAATTTGGAACTCGGAATTTGGAACTCGGAATTTGGAACTCGGAATTTGGAACTCGGAATTCAAAAATCGGAAATCGGAACTCGGAATTTGGAATTCTGAACTCGGAATTCGGAACTTGGAATTCCGAACTCGGAATTCTGAACTCGGAATTCTGAACATGGTACTCGGAATTCGGAATTTGGAATTTGGAATTCAGAATTTGCAATTCTGAACTCGGAATTTGGAATTTGGAACTCGGAACTTGGAATTCGGAATTCCGAACTTGGAATTCTAAACTCGGAACTTGGAATTCTGAACTCGGAATTCTGAACTCGGAATTTGGAATTCAGATCTTGCAATTCTGAACTCGGAATTTGGAATTTGGAACTCAGAATTTGGAATTTGGAACTCAGAATTCCGAACTTGGAATTCTAAACTCGGAACTTGGAATTCTGAACTCGGAATTCTGAACTCGGAATTTGGAATTCAGATCTTGCAATTCTGAACTCGGAATTTGGAATTTGGAACTCAGAATTTGGAATTTGGAACTCAGAATTTGGAACTCGGTATTCCGAACTCGGCACTTGGATTTCGGAACTCGGAATTTGGAATTTGGAATTTGGAATTCGGAACTTGGAATTCGGAACTCGGAATTCGGAACTCAGAATTTGGAATTTGGCATTCGGAATTCTGAACTCAGAATTCCGAACTCGAAATTTTGAATTTCGGAACTCGGAATTTGGAACTCGGAATTCCGAACACGGAATTTGGAACTCGGAACTCAGAATTCTGAACTTGGAATTCTGAACTTGGAATTCCAAACTCGGAATTTGGAATTTGGAACTCGGAATTCCGAACACGGAATTCGGAATTCCAAACTCGGAATTCCAAACTCGGAATTTGGAATTTGGAATTCTGAACTCGGAATTCCAAACTTGGAATTCGGAACTTGGAATTCTGAACTCGGAACTCGGAATTTCAAACTTGGAATTCTGAACTCTGAATTCCAAACTCGGAATTCTGAACTTGTAATTCAGAACTCGGAATTCCAAACTCGTAATTAGGAACTCGAAAATCGGAATTCGGAATTTGGAACTCGGAATTTGGAATTCGGAACTCGGAATTTGGAATTCTGAACTCGGAATTTTGAATTCGGAACTCGGAATTTGGAACTTGGAATTCTGAACTCGGAATTCCCAACTCGGAATTTGGAACTCGGAATTTGGAATTCGGAACTTGGAATTCGGAAATCGGAATTTGGAACTCGGAATTCCGAACTCGGAATTCCAAACTTGGAATTCGGAACTCGGAATTTGGAATTTGGACCTCGGTATTCCGAATTCGGCACTCGGATTTCGGAACTCGGAATTTGGAACTTGGAATTCTGAACTCGGAATTCGGAATTTCAAACTTGGAATTCCGAACTCAGAATTTGGAATTTGGAAATTTGAACTCGGAATTCCAAAGTCGGAATTCTGAACTCGGAATTCTGAACTCGGAATTCTGAACATGGTACTCGGAATTCGGAATTTGGAATTTGGAATTCAGAACTTGCAATTCTGAACTCGGAATTTGGAATTTGGAACTCAGAATTTGGAACTCGGTATTCCGAACTCGGCACTTGGATTTCGGAACTCGGAATTTGGATTTCGGAACTCGGAATTTGGAATTCTGAACTCGGAATTCTGAACTCGGAATTCTGAACATGGTACTCGGAATTCGGAATTTGGAATTTGGAATTCAGAATTTGCAATTCTGAACTCGGAATTTGGAATTTGGAACTCGGAACTTGGAATTCGGAATTCCGAACTTGGAATTCTAAACTCGGAACTTGGAATTCTGAACTCGGAATTCTGAACTCGGAATTTGGAATTCAGATCTTGCAATTCTGAACTCGGAATTTGGAATTTGGAACTCAGAATTTGGAATTTGGAACTCAGAATTTGGAACTCGGTATTCCGAACTCGGCACTTGGATTTCGGAACTCGGAATTTGGAATTCGGAATTCGGAATTCGGAACTTGGAATTCGGAACTCGGAATTCGGAACTCAGAATTTGGAATTTGGCATTCGGAATTCTGAACTCAGAATTCCGAACTCGAAATTTTGAATTTCGGAACTCGGAATTTGGAACTCGGAATTTGGAACTCGGAATTTGGAATTCGGAACTCGGAATTTGGAATTCTGAACTCGGAATTTTGAATTCGGAACTCGGAATTTGGAACTTGGAATTCTGAACTCGGAACTCGGAATTCGGAACTCTGAATTCGGAACTCGGAATTTGGAACTCGGAATTTGGAACTCGGAATTTGGAATTCGGAATTCCGAACTTGGAATTCCAAACTCGGAACTCAGAATTCTGAACTCGGAATTCCCAACTCGGAATTTGGAACTCGGAATTTGGAATTCGGAACTTGGAATTCGGAAATCGGAATTTGGAACTCGGAATTCCGAACTCGGAATTCTGAACATGGTACTCGGAATTCGGAATTTGGAATTTGGAATTCAGAATTTGCAATTCTGAACTCGGAATTTGGAATTTGGAACTCGGAACTTGGAATTCGGAATTCCGAACTTGGAATTCTAAACTCGGAACTTGGAATTCTGAACTCGGAATTCTGAACTCGGAATTTGAAATTCAGATCTTTCAATTCTGAACTCGGAATTTGGAATTTGGAACTCAGAATTTGGAATTTGGAACTCAGAATTCCGAACTTGGAATTCTAAACTCGGAACTTGGAATTCTGAACTTGGAATTCTGAACTCGGAATTTGGAATTCAGATCTTGCAATTCTGAACTCGGAATTTGGAATTTGGAACTCAGAATTTGGAATTTGGAACTCAGAATTTGGAACTCGGTATTCCGAACTCGGCACTTGGATTTCGGAACTCGGAATTTGGAATTCGGAATTCGGAATTCGGAACTTGGAATTCGGAACTCGGAATTCGGAACTCAGAATTTGGAATTTGGCATTCGGAATTCTGAACTCAGAATTCCGAACTCGAAATTTTGAATTTCGGAACTCGGAATTTGGAACTCGGAATTTGGAACTCGGAATTTGGAACTCGGAACTCAGAATTCTGAACTTGGAATTCTGAACTTGGAATTCCAAACTCGGAATTTGGAATTTGGAACTCAGAATTCCGAACACGGAATTCGGAATTCCAAACTCGGAATTCCAAACTCGGAATTTGGAATTTGGAATTTTGAACTCGGAATTCCAAACTTGGAATTCGGAACTTGGAATTCTGAACTCGGAACTCGGAATTTCAAACTTGGAATTCTGAACTCTGAATTCCAAACTCTGAATTCTGAACTTGTAATTCAGAACTCGGAATTCCAAACTCGTAATTAGGAACTCGAAAATCGGAATTCGGAATTTGGAACTCGGAATTTGGAATTCGGAACTCGGAATTTGGAATTCTGAACTCGGAATTTTGAATTCGGAACTCGGAATTTGGAACTTGGAATTCTGAACTCGGAACTCGGAATTCGGAACTCTGAATTTGGAACTCGGAATTTGGAATTCGGAATTCCGAACTTGGAATTCCAAACTCGGAACTCGGAATTCTGAACTCGGAATTCCCAACTCGGAATTTGGAACTCGGAATTTGGAATTCGGAACTTGGAATTCGGAAATCGGAATTTGGAACTCGGAATTCCGAACTCGGAATTCCAAACTTGGAATTCGGAACTCGGAATTTGGAATTTGGACCTCGGTATTCCGAATTCGGCACTCGGATTTCGGAACTCGGAATTTGGAACTTGGAATTCTGAACTCGGAACTCGGAATTTCAAACTTGGAATTCCGAACTCAGAATTTGGAATTTGGAATTTTGAACTCGGAATTCCAAAGTCGGAATTCTGAACTCGGAATTTGGAATTTGGAATTTTGAACTTGGAATTCTGAACTCGGAATTCTGAACTCGGAATTCTGAACATGGTACTCGGAATTCGGAATTTGGAATTTGGAATTCAGAACTTGCAATTCTGAACTCGGAATTTGGAATTTGGAACTCAGAATTTGGAACTAGGTATTCCGAACTCGACACTTGGATTTCGGAACTCGGAATTTGGAATTCTGAACTCGGAATTCGGATTTTGGAATTCGGAACTCGGAATTCGGAACTCGGAATTTAGAATTTGGCATTCGGAATTCTGAACTCGGAATTCCGAACTCAAAATTTGGAATTTCGGAACTCGGAATTTGGAACTTGGAATTCCAAACTCGGAAATCGGAACTCGGAATTTGGAATTCTGAACTCGGAATTCGGAACTTGGAATTCCGAACTCGGAATTCTGAACTCGGAATTCGGAACATGGTACTCGGAATTCGGAATTTGGAATTTGGAATTCAGAATTTGCAATTCTGAACTCGGAATTTGGAATTTGGAACTCGGAACTTGGAATTCGGAATTCCGAACTTGGAATTCTAAACTCGGAACTTGGAATTCTGAACTCGGAATTCTGAACTCGGAACTCGGAATTTGGAACTTGGAATTCTGAACTCGGAACTCGGAATTCGGAACTCTGAATTTGGAACTCGGAATTTGGAATTCGGAATTCCGAACTTGGAATTCCAAACTCGGAACTCGGAATTCTGAACTCGGAATTCCCAACTCGGAATTTGGAACTCGGAATTTGGAATTCGGAACTTGGAATTCGGAAATCGGAATTTGGAACTCGGAATTCCGAACTCGGAATTCCAAACTTGGAATTCGGAACTCGGAATTTGGAATTTGGACCTCGGTATTCCGAATTCGGCACTCGGATTTCGGAACTCGGAATTTGGAACTTGGAATTCTGAACTCGGAACTCGGAATTTCAAACTTGGAATTCCGAACTCAGAATTTGGAATTTGGAATTTTGAACTCGGAATTCCAAAGTCGGAATTCTGAACTCGGAATTTGGAATTTGGAATTTTGAACTTGGAATTCTGAACTCGGAATTCTGAACTCGGAATTCTGAACATGGTACTCGGAATTCGGAATTTGGAATTTGGAATTCAGAACTTGCAATTCTGAACTCGGAATTTGGAATTTGGAACTCAGAATTTGGAACTCGGTATTCCGAACTCGACACTTGGATTTCGGAACTCGGAATTTGGAATTCTGAACTCGGAATTCGGATTTTGGAATTCTGAACTCGGAATTCGGAACTCGGAATTTAGAATTTGGCATTCGGAATTCTGAACTCGGAATTCCGAACTCAAAATTTGGAATTTTGGAACTCGGAATTTGGAACTTGGAATTCCAAACTCGGAAATCGGAACTCGGAATTTGGAATTCTGAACTCGGAATTCGGAACTTGGAATTCCGAACTCGGAATTCTGAACTCGGAATTCGGAACATGGTACTCGGAATTTGGAATTTGGAATTTGGAATTCAGAATTTGCAATTCTGAACTCGGAATTTGGAATTTGGAACTCGGAACTTGGAATTCGGAATTCCGAACTTGGAATTCTAAACTCGGAACTTGGAATTCTGAACTCGGAATTCTGAACTCGGAATTTGGAATTCAGATCTTGCAATTCTGAACTCGGAATTTGGAATTTGGAACTCAGAATTTGGAATTTGGAACTCAGAATTCCGAACTTGGAATTCTAAACTCGGAACTTGGAATTCTGAACTCGGAATTCTGAACTCGGAATTTGGAATTCAGATCTTGCAATTCTGAACTCGGAATTTGGAATTTGGAACTCAGAATTTGGAATTTGGAACTCAGAATTTGGAACTCGGTATTCCGAACTCGGCACTTGGATTTCGGAACTCGGAATTTGGAATTCGGAATTCGGAATTCGGAACTTGGAATTCGGAACTCGGAATTCGGAACTCAGAATTTGGAATTTGGCATTCGGAATTCTGAACTCAGAATTCCGAACTCGAAATTTTGAATTTCGGAACTCGGAATTTGGAACTCGGAATTTGGAACTCGGAATTTGGAACTCGGAACTCAGAATTCTGAACTTGGAATTCTGAACTTGGAATTCCAAACTCGGAATTTGGAATTTGGAACTCAGAATTCCGAACACGGAATTCGGAATTCCAAACTCGGAATTCCAAACTCGGAATTTGGAATTTGGAATTCTGAACTCGGAATTCCAAACTTGGAATTCGGAACTTGGAATTCTGAACTCGGAACTCGGAATTTCAAACTTGGAATTCTGAACTCTGAATTCCAAACTCGGAATTCTGAACTTGTAATTCAGAACTCGGAATTCCAAACTCGTAATTAGGAACTCGAAAATCGGAATTCGGAATTTGGAACTCGGAATTTGGAATTCGGAACTCGGAATTTGGAATTCTGAACTCGGAATTTTGAATTCGGAACTCGGAATTTGGAACTTGGAATTCTGAACTCGGAACTCGGAATTCGGAACTCTGAATTTGGAACTCGGAATTTGGAATTCGGAATTCCGAACTTGGAATTCCAAACTCGGAACTCGGAATTCTGAACTCGGAATTCCCAACTCGGAATTTGGAACTCGGAATTTGGAATTCGGAACTTGGAATTCGGAAATCGGAATTTGGAACTCGGAATTCCGAACTCGGAATTCCAAACTTGGAATTCGGAACTCGGAATTTGGAATTTGGACCTCGGTATTCCGAATTCGGCACTCGGATTTCGGAACTCGGAATTTGGAACTTGGAATTCTGAACTCGGAACTCGGAATTTCAAACTTGGAATTCCGAACTCAGAATTTGGAATTTGGAATTTTGAACTCGGAATTCCAAAGTCGGAATTCTGAACTCGGAATTTGGAATTTGGAATTTTGAACTTGGAATTCTGAACTCGGAATTCTGAACTCGGAATTCTGAACATGGTACTCGGAATTCGGAATTTGGAATTTGGAATTCAGAACTTGCAATTCTGAACTCGGAATTTGGAATTTGGAACTCAGAATTTGGAACTCGGTATTCCGAACTCGGCACTTGGATTTCGGAACTCGGAATTTGGAATTCTGAACTCGGAATTCGGATTTTGGAATTCTGAACTCGGAATTCGGAACTCGGAATTTAGAATTTGGCATTCGGAATTCTGAACTCGGAATTCCGAACTCAAAATTTGGAATTTCGGAACTCGGAATTTGGAACTTGGAATTCCAAACTCGGAAATCGGAACTCGGAATTTGGAATTCTGAACTCGGAATTCGGAACTTGGAATTCCGAACTCGGAATTCTGAACTCGGAATTCGGAACATGGTACTTGGAATTCGGAATTTGGAATTTGGAATTCAGAATTTGCAATTCTGAACTCGGAATTTGGAATTTGGAACTCGGAACTTGGAATTCGGAATTCCGAACTTGGAATTCTAAACTCGGAACTTGGAATTCTGAACTCGGAATTCTGAACTCGGAATTTGGAATTCAGATCTTGCAATTCTGAACTCGGAATTTGGAATTTGGAACTCAGAATTTGGAATTTGGAACTCAGAATTCCGAACTTGGAATTCTAAACTCGGAACTTGGAATTCTGAACTCGGAATTCTGAACTCGGAATTTGGAATTCAGATCTTGCAATTCTGAACTCGGAATTTGGAATTTGGAACTCAGAATTTGGAATTTGGAACTCAGAATTTGGAACTCGGTATTCCGAACTCGGCACTTGGATTTCGGAACTCGGAATTTGGAATTCGGAATTCGGAATTCGGAACTTGGAATTCGGAACTCGGAATTCGGAACTCAGAATTTGGAATTTGGCATTCGGAATTCTGAACTCAGAATTCCGAACTCGAAATTTTGAATTTCGGAACTCGGAATTTGGAACTCGGAATTTGGAACTCGGAATTTGGAACTCGGAACTCAGAATTCTGAACTTGGAATTCTGAACTTGGAATTCCAAACTCGGAATTTGGAATTTGGAACTCAGAATTCCGAACACGGAATTCGGAATTCCAAACTCGGAATTTGGAATTTGGAATTCTGAACTCGGAATTCCAAACTTGGAATTCGGAACTTGGAATTCTGAACTCGGAACTCGGAATTTCAAACTTGGAATTCTGAACTCTGAATTCCAAACTCGGAATTCTGAACTTGTAATTCAGAACTCGGAATTCCAAACTCGTAATTAGGAACTCGAAAATCGGAATTCGGAATTTGGAACTCGGAATTTGGAATTCGGAACTCGGAATTTGGAACTTGGAATTCTGAACTCGGAACTCGGAATTCGGAACTCGGAATTTGGAACTCTGAATTTGGAATTCGGAATTCCGAACTTGGAATTCCAAACTCGGAACTCGGAATTCTGAACTCGGAATTCCCAACTCGGAATTTGGAACTCGGAATTTGGAATTCGGAACTTGGAATTCGGAAATCGGAATTTGGAACTCGGAATTCCGAACTCGGAATTCCAAACTTGGAATTCGGAACTCGGAATTTGGAATTTGGACCTCGGTATTCCGAATTCGGCACTCGGATTTCGGAACTCGGAATTTGGAACTTGGAATTCTGAACTCGGAACTTGGAATTTCAAACTTGGAATTCCGAACTCAGAATTTGGAATTTGGAATTTTGAACTCGGAATTCCAAAGTCGGAATTCTGAACTCGGAATTTGGAATTTGGAATTTTGAACTTGGAATTCTGAACTCGGAATTCTGAACTCGGAATTCTGAACATGGTACTCGGAATTCGGAATTTGGAATTTGGAATTCAGAACTTGCAATTCTGAACTCGGAATTTGGAATTTGGAACTCAGAATTTGGAACTCGGTATTCCGAACTCAGCACTTGGATTTCGGAACTCGGAATTTGGAATTCTGAACTCGGAATTCGGATTTTGGAATTCTGAACTCGGAATTCGGAACTCGGAATTTAGAATTTGGCATTCGGAATTCTGAACTCGGAATTCCGAACTCAAAATTTGGAATTTCGGAACTCGGAACTCGGAATTTGGAATTCTGAACTCGGAATTCGGAACTTGGAATTCCGAACTCGGAATTCGGAACTCGGAATTCGGAACATGGTACTCGGAATTCGGAATTTGGAATTTGGAATTCAGAATTTGCAATTCTGAACTCGGAATTTGGAATTTGGAACTCGGAACTTGGAATTCGGAATTCCGAACTTGGAATTCTAAACTCGGAACTTGGAATTCTGAACTCGGAATTCTGAACTCGGAATTTGGAATTCAGATCTTGCAATTCTGAACTCGGAATTTGGAATTTGGAACTCAGAATTTGGAATTTGGAACTCAGAATTCCGAACTTGGAATTCTAAACTCGGAACTTGGAATTCTGAACTCGGAATTCTGAACTCGGAATTTGGAATTCAGATCTTGCAATTCTGAACTCGGAATTTGGAATTTGGAACTCAGAATTTGGAATTTGGAACTCAGAATTTGGAACTCGGTATTCCGAACTCGGCACTTGGATTTCGGAACTCGGAATTTGGAATTCGGAATTCGGAATTCGGAACTTGGAATTCGGAACTCGGAATTCTGAACTCAGAATTTGGAATTTGGCATTCGGAATTCTGAACTCAGAATTCTGAACTCGAAATTTTGAATTTCGGAACTCGGAATTTGGAACTCGGAATTTGGAACTCGGAATTTGGAATTCGGAACTCAGAATTCTGAACTTGGAATTCTGAACTTGGAATTCCAAACTCGGAATTTGGAATTTGGAACTCGGAATTCCGAACACGGAATTTGGAATTTGGAACTCGGAATTCCGAACACGGAATTCGGAATTCCAAACTCGGAATTCCAAACTCGGAATTCTGAACTCTGAATTCCAAACTCGGAATTCTGAACTTGTAATTCAGAACTCGGAATTCCAAACTCGTAATTAGGAACTCGAAAATCGGAATTCGGAATTTGGAACTCAGAATTTGGAATTCGGAACTCGGAATTTGGAATTCTGAACTCGGAATTTTGAATTCGGAACTCGGAATTTGGAACTTGGAATTCTGAACTCGGAACTCGGAATTTGGAACTCGGAATTTGGAACTCGGAATTTGGAACTCGGAATTTGGAACTCGGAATTTGGAACTCGGAATTTGGAATTCGGAATTCCGAACTTGGAATTCCAAACTCGGAACTCGGAATTCTGAACTCGGAATTCCCAACTCAGAATTTGGAACTCGGAATTTGGAATTCGGAACTTGGAATTCGGAAATCGGAATTTGGAACTCGGAATTCCGAACTCGGAATTCCAAACTTGGAATTCGGAACTCGGAATTTGGAATTTGGACCTCGGTATTCCGAATTCGGCACTCGGATTTCGGAACTCGGAATTTGGAACTTGGAATTCCGAACTCGGAATTCTGAACTCGGAATTCGGAACATGGTACTCGGAATTCGGAATTTGGAATTTGGAATTCAGAATTTGCAATTCTGAACTCGGAATTTGGAATTTGGAACTCGGAACTTGGAATTCGGAATTCCGAACTTGGAATTCTAAACTCGGAACTTGGAATTCTGAACTCGGAATTCTGAACTCGGAATTTGGAATTCAGATCTTGCAATTCTGAACTCGGAATTTGGAATTTGGAACTCAGAATTTGGAATTTGGAACTCAGAATTCCGAACTTGGAATTCTAAACTCGGAACTTGGAATTCTGAACTCGGAATTCTGAACTCGGAATTTGGAATTCAGATCTTGCAATTCTGAACTCGGAATTTGGAATTTGGAACTCAGAATTTGGAATTTGGAACTCAGAATTTGGAACTCGGTATTCCGAACTCGGCACTTGGATTTCGGAACTCGGAATTTGGAATTTGGAATTCGGAATTCGGAACTTGGAATTCGGAACTCGGAATTCGGAACTCAGAATTTGGAATTTGGCATTCGGAATTCTGAACTCAGAATTCCGAACTCGAAATTTTGAATTTCGGAACTCGGAATTTGGAACTCGGAATTTGGAACTTGGAATTCTGAACTCGGAACTCGGAATTTCAAACTTGGAATTCTGAACTCTGAATTCCAAACTCGGAATTCTGAACTTGTAATTCAGAACTCGGAATTCCAAACTCGTAATTAGGAACTCGAAAATCGGAATTCGGAATTTGGAACTCAGAATTTGGAATTCGGAACTCGGAATTTGGAATTCTGAACTCGGAATTTTGAATTCGGAACTCGGAATTTGGAACTTGGAATTCTGAACTCGGAACTCGGAATTTGGAACTCGGAATATGGAACTCGGAATTTGGAACTCGGAATTTGGAACTCGGAATTTGGAACTCGGAATTTGGAATTCGGAATTCCGAACTTGGAATTCCAAACTCGGAACTCGGAATTCTGAACTCGGAATTCCCAACTCAGAATTTGGAACTCGGAATTTGGAATTCGGAACTTGGAATTCGGAAATCGGAATTTGGAACTCGGAATTCCGAACTCGGAATTCCAAACTTGGAATTCGGAACTCGGAATTTGGAATTTGGACCTCGGTATTCCGAATTCGGCACTCGGATTTCGGAACTCGGAATTTGGAACTTGGAATTCCGAACTCGGAATTCTGAACTCGGAATTCGGAACATGGTACTCGGAATTCGGAATTTGGAATTTGGAATTCAGAATTTGCAATTCTGAACTCGGAATTTGGAATTTGGAACTCGGAACTTGGAATTCGGAATTCCGAACTTGGAATTCTAAACTCGGAACTTGGAATTCTGAACTCGGAATTCTGAACTCGGAATTTGGAATTCAGATCTTGCAATTCTGAACTCGGAATTTGGAATTTGGAACTCAGAATTTGGAATTTGGAACTCAGAATTCCGAACTTGGAATTCTAAACTCGGAACTTGGAATTCTGAACTCGGAATTCTGAACTCGGAATTTGGAATTCAGATCTTGCAATTCTGAACTCGGAATTTGGAATTTGGAACTCAGAATTTGGAATTTGGAACTCAGAATTTGGAACTCGGTATTCCGAACTCGGCACTTGGATTTCGGAACTCGGAATTTGGAATTTGGAATTCGGAATTCGGAACTTGGAATTCGGAACTCGGAATTCGGAACTCAGAATTTGGAATTTGGCATTCGGAATTCTGAACTCAGAATTCCGAACTCGAAATTTTGAATTTCGGAACTCGGAATTTGGAACTCGGAATTTGGAACTCGGAATTTGGAACTCGGAACTCAGAATTCTGAACTTGGAATTCTGAACTTGGAATTCCAAACTCGGAATTTGGAATTTGGAACTCGGAATTCCGAACACGGAATTCGGAATTCCAAACTCGGAATTCCAAACTCGGAATTTGGAATTTGGAATTCTGAACTCGGAATTCCAAACTTGGAATTCGGAACTTGGAATTCTGAACTCGGAACTCGGAATTTCAAACTTGGAATTCTGAACTCTGAATTCCAAACTCGGAATTCTGAACTTGTAATTCAGAACTCGGAATTCCAAACTCGTAATTAGGAACTCGAAAATCGGAATTCGGAATTTGGAACTCGGAATTTGGAATTCGGAACTCGGAATTTGGAATTCTGAACTCGGAATTTTGAATTCGGAACTCGGAATTTGGAACTTGGAATTCTGAACTCGGAACTCGGAATTTGGAACTCGGAATTTGGAACTCGGAATTTGGAACTCGGAATTTGGAACTCGGAATTTGGAACTCGGAATTCCAAACTCGGAAATCGGAACTCGGAATTTGGAATTCTGAACTCGGAATTCGGAACTTGGAATTCCGAACTCGGAATTCTGAACTCGGAATTCTGAACATGGTACTCAGAATTCGGAATTTGGAATTTGGAATTCAGAATTTGCAATTCTGAACTCGGAATTTGGAATTTGGAACTCGGAACTTGGAATTCGGAATTCCGAACTTGGAATTCTAAACTCGGAACTTGGAATTCTGAACTCGGAATTCTGAACTCGGAATTTGGAATTCAGATCTTGCAATTCTGAACTCGGAATTTGGAATTTGGAACTCAGAATTTGGAATTTGGAACTCAGAATTTGGAACTCGGTATTCCGAACTCGGCACTTGGATTTCGGAACTCGGAATTTGGAATTCGGAATTCGGAATTCGGAACTTGGAATTCGGAACTCGGAATTCGGAACTCAGAATTTGGAATTTGGCATTCGGAATTCTGAACTCAGAATTCCGAACTCGAAATTTTGAATTTCGGAACTCGGAATTTGGAACTCGGAATTTGGAACTCGGAACTCAGAATTCTGAACTTGGAATTCTGAACTTGGAATTCCAAACTCGGAATTTGGAATTTGGAATTCTGAACTCGGAATTCCAAACTTGGAATTCGGAACTTGGAATTCTGAACTCGGAACTCGGAATTTCAAACTTGGAATTCTGAACTCTGAATTCCAAACTCGGAATTCTGAACTTGTAATTCAGAACTCGGAATTCCAAACTCGTAATTAGGAACTCGAAAATCGGAATTCGGAATTTGGAACTCGGAATTTGGAATTCGGAACTCGGAATTTGGAATTCTGAACTCGGAATTTTGAATTCGGAACTCGGAATTTGGAACTTGGAATTCTGAACTCGGAACTCGGAATTTGGAACTCGGAATTTGGAACTCGGAATTTGGAACTCGGAATTTGGAATTCGGAATTCCGAACTTGGAATTCCAAACTCGGAACTCGGAATTCTGAACTCGGAATTCCCAACTCAGAATTTGGAACTCGGAATTTGGAATTCGGAACTTGGAATTCGGAAATCGGAATTTGGAACTCGGAATTCCGAACTCGGAATTCCAAACTTGGAATTCGGAACTCGGAATTTGGAATTTGGACCTCGGTATTCCGAATTCGGCACTCGGATTTCGGAACTCGGAATTTGGAACTCGGAATTTGGAACTCGGAATTTGGAACTCGGAATTTGGAACTCGGAATTCAAAAATCGGAAATCGGAACTCGGAATTTGGAATTCTGAACTCGGAATTCGGAACTTGGAATTCCGAACTCGGAATTCTGAACTCGGAATTCTGAACATGGTACTCGGAATTCGGAATTTGGAATTTGGAATTCAGAATTTGCAATTCTGAACTCGGAATTTGGAATTTGGAACTCGGAACTTGGAATTCGGAATTCCGAACTTGGAATTCTAAACTCGGAACTTGGAATTCTGAACTCGGAATTCTGAACTCGGAATTTGGAATTCAGATCTTGCAATTCTGAACTCGGAATTTGGAATTTGGAACTCAGAATTTGGAATTTGGAACTCAGAATTCCGAACTTGGAATTCTAAACTCGGAACTTGGAATTCTGAACTCGGAATTCTGAACTCGGAATTTGGAATTCAGATCTTGCAATTCTGAACTCGGAATTTGGAATTTGGAACTCAGAATTTGGAATTTGGAACTCAGAATTTGGAACTCGGTATTCCGAACTCGGCACTTGGATTTCGGAACTCGGAATTTGGAATTTGGAATTCGGAATTCGGAACTTGGAATTCGGAACTCGGAATTCGGAACTCAGAATTTGGAATTTGGCATTCGGAATTCTGAACTCAGAATTCCGAACTCGAAATTTTGAATTTCGGAACTCGGAATTTGGAACTCGGAATTTGGAACTCGGAATTTGGAACTCGGAACTCAGAATTCTGAACTTGGAATTCTGAACTTGGAATTCCAAACTCGGAATTTGGAATTTGGAACTCTGAATTCCGAACACGGAATTCGGAATTCCAAACTCGGAATTCCAAACTCGGAATTTGGAATTTGGAATTCTGAACTCGGAATTCCAAACTTGGAATTCTGAACTTGGAATTCTGAACTCGGAACTCGGAATTTCAAACTTGGAATTCTGAACTCTGAATTCCAAACTCGGAATTCTGAACTTGTAATTCAGAACTCGGAATTCCAAACTCGTAATTAGGAACTCGAAAATCGGAATTCGGAATTTGGAACTCGGAATTTGGAATTCGGAACTCGGAATTTGGAATTCTGAACTCGGAATTTTGAATTCGGAACTCGGAATTTGGAACTTGGAATTCTGAACTCGGAATTCCCAACTCGGAATTTGGAACTCGGAATTTGGAATTCGGAACTTGGAATTCGGAAATCGGAATTTGGAACTCGGAATTTCAAACTTGGAATTCTGAACTCTGAATTCCAAACTCGGAATTCTGAACTTGTAATTCAGAACTCGGAATTCCAAACTCGTAATTAGGAACTCGAAAATCGGAATTCGGAATTTGGAACTCGGAATTTGGAATTCGGAACTCGGAATTTGGAATTCTGAACTCGGAATTTTGAATTCGGAACTCGGAATTTGGAACTTGGAATTCTGAACTCGGAACTCAGAATTCGGAACTCTGAATTTGGAACTCGGAATTTGGAATTCGGAATTCCGAACTTGGAATTCCAAACTCGGAACTCGGAATTCTGAACTCGGAATTCCCAACTCGGAATTTGGAACTCGGAATTTGGAATTCGGAACTTGGAATTCGGAAATCGGAATTTGGAACTCGGAATTCCGAACTCGGAATTCCAAACTTGGAATTCGGAACTCGGAATTTGGAATTTGGACCTCGGTATTCCGAATTCGGCACTCGGATTTCGGAACTCGGAATTCGGAACTTGGAATTCGGAACTCGGAATTTGGAACTCGGAACTCAGAATTCTGAACTTGGAATTCTGAACTTGGAATTCCAAACTCGGAATTTGGAATTTGGAACTCTGAATTCCGAACACGGAATTCGGAATTCCAAACTCGGAATTCCAAACTCGGAATTTGGAATTTGGAATTCTGAACTCGGAATTCCAAACTTGGAATTCGGAACTTGGAATTCTGAACTCGGAACTCGGAATTTCAAACTTGGAATTCTGAACTCTGAATTCCAAACTCGGAATTCTGAACTTGTAATTCAGAACTCGGAATTCCAAACTCGTAATTAGGAACTCGAAAATCGGAATTCGGAATTTGGAACTCGGAATTTGGAATTCGGAACTCGGAATTTGGAATTCTGAACTCGGAATTTTGAATTCGGAACTCAGAATTTGGAACTTGGAATTCTGAACTCGGAATTCCCAACTCGGAATTTGGAACTCGGAATTTGGAATTCGGAACTTGGAATTCGGAAATCGGAATTTGGAACTCGGAATTCCGAACTCGGAATTTCAAACTTGGAATTCTGAACTCTGAATTCCAAACTCGGAATTCTGAACTTGTAATTCAGAACTCGGAATTCCAAACTCGTAATTAGGAACTCGAAAATCGGAATTCGGAATTTGGAACTCGGAATTTGGAATTCGGAACTCGGAATTTGGAATTCTGAACTCGGAATTTGGAATTCGGAACTCGGAATTTGGAACTTGGAATTCTGAACTCGGAACTCAGAATTCGGAACTCTGAATTTGGAACTCGGAATTTGGAATTCGGAATTCCGAACTTGGAATTCCAAACTCGGAACTCGGAATTCTGAACTCGGAATTCCCAACTCGGAATTTGGAACTCGGAATTTGGAATTCGGAACTTGGAATTCGGAAATCGGAATTTGGAACTCGGATTTCCGAACTCGGAATTCCAAACTTGGAATTCGGAACTCGGAATTTGGAATTTGGACCTCGGTATTCCGAATTCGGCACTCGGATTTCGGAACTCGGAATTTGGAACTTGGAATTCTGAACTCGGAACTCGGAATTTCAAACTTGGAATTCCGAACTCAGAATTTGGAATTTGGAATTTTGAACTCGGAATTCCAAAGTCGGAATTCTGAACTCGGAATTTGGAATTTGGAATTTTGAACTTGGAATTCTGAACTCGGAATTCTGAACTCGGAATTCTGAACATGGTACTCGGAATTCGGAATTTGGAATTTGGAATTCAGAACTTGCAATTCTGAACTCGGAATTTGGAATTCTGAACTCGGAATTCGGATTTTGGAATTCTGAACTCGGAATTCGGAACTCGGAATTTAGAATTTGGCATTCGGAATTCTGAACTCGGAATTCCGAACTCAAAATTTGGAATTTCGGAACTCGGAATTTGGAACTTGGAATTCCAAACTCGGAAATCGGAACTCGGAATTTGGAATTCTGAACTCGGAATTCGGAACTTGGAATTCCGAACTCGGAATTCTGAACTCGGAATTCGGAACATGGTACTCGGAATTCGGAATTTGGAATTTGGAATTCAGAATTTGCAATTCTGAACTCGGAATTTGGAATTTGGAACTCGGAACTTGGAATTCGGAATTCCGAACTTGGAATTCTAAACTCGGAACTTGGAATTCTGAACTCGGAATTCTGAACTCGGAATTTGGAATTCAGATCTTGCAATTCTGAACTCGGAATTTGGAATTTGGAACTCAGAATTTGGAATTTGGAACTCAGAATTCCGAACTTGGAATTCTAAACTCGGAACTTGGAATTCTGAACTCGGAATTCTGAACTCGGAATTTGGAATTCAGATCTTGCAATTCTGAACTCGGAATTTGGAATTTGGAACTCAGAATTTGGAATTTGGAACTCAGAATTTGGAACTCGGTATTCCGAACTCGGCACTTGGATTTCGGAACTCGGAATTTGGAATTCGGAATTCGGAATTCGGAACTTGGAATTCGGAACTCGGAATTCGGAACTCAGAATTTGGAATTTGGCATTCGGAATTCTGAACTCAGAATTCCGAACTCGAAATTTTGAATTTCGGAACTCGGAATTTGGAACTCGGAATTTGGAACTCGGAATTTGGAACTCGGAACTCAGAATTCTGAACTTGGAATTCTGAACTTGGAATTCCAAACTCGGAATTTGGAATTTGGAACTCGGAATTCCGAACACGGAATTCGGAATTCCAAACTCGGAATTCCAAACTCGGAATTTGGAATTTGGAATTCTGAACTCGGAATTCCAAACTTGGAATTCGGAACTTGGAATTCTGAACTCGGAACTCGGAATTTCAAACTTGGAATTCTGAACTCTGAATTCCAAACTCGGAATTCTGAACTTGTAATTCAGAACTCAGAATTGCAAACTCGTAATTAGGAACTCGAAAATCGGAATTTGGAATTTGGAACTCGGAATTTGGAATTTGGAACTCGGAATTTGGAATTCTGAACTCGGAATTTTGAATTCGGAACTCGGAATTTGGAACTTGGAATTCTGAACTCGGAACTCGGAATTTGGAACTCGGAATTTGGAACTCGGAATTTGGAATTCGGAATTCCGAACTTGGAATTCCAAACTCGGAACTCGGAATTCTGAACTCGGAATTCCCAACTCAGAATTTGGAACTCGGAATTTGGAATTCGGAACTTGGAATTCGGAAATCGGAATTTGGAACTCGGAATTCCGAACTCGGAATTCCAAACTTGGAATTCGGAACTCGGAATTTGGAATTTGGACCTCGGTATTCCGAATTCGGCACTCGGATTTCGGAACTCAGAATTTGGAACTCGGAATTTGGAACTCGGAATTTGGAACTCGGAATTTGGAACTCGGAATTCAAAAATCGGAAATCGGAACTCGGAATTTGGAATTCTGAACTCGGAATTCGGAACTTGGAATTCCGAACTCGGAATTCTGAACTCGGAATTCTGAACATGGTACTCGGAATTCGGAATTTGGAATTTGGAATTCAGAATTTGCAATTCTGAACTCGGAATTTGGAATTTGGAACTCGGAACTTGGAATTCGGAATTCCGAACTTGGAATTCTAAACTCGGAACTTGGAATTCTGAACTCGGAATTCTGAACTCGGAATTTGGAATTCAGATCTTGCAATTCTGAACTCGGAATTTGGAATTTGGAACTCAGAATTTGGAATTTGGAACTCAGAATTCCGAACTTGGAATTCTAAACTCGGAACTTGGAATTCTGAACTCGGAATTCTGAACTCGGAATTTGGAATTCAGATCTTGCAATTCTGAACTCGGAATTTGGAATTTGGAACTCAGAATTTGGAATTTGGAACTCAGAATTTGGAACTCGGTATTCCGAACTCGGCACTTGGATTTCGGAACTCGGAATTTGGAATTTGGAATTTGGAATTCGGAACTTGGAATTCGGAACTCGGAATTCGGAACTCAGAATTTGGAATTTGGCATTCGGAATTCTGAACTCAGAATTCCGAACTCGAAATTTTGAATTTCGGAACTCGGAATTTGGAACTCGGAATTCCGAACACGGAATTTGGAACTCGGAACTCAGAATTCTGAACTTGGAATTCTGAACTTGGAATTCCAAACTCGGAATTTGGAATTTGGAACTCGGAATTCCGAACACGGAATTCGGAATTCCAAACTCGGAATTCCAAACTCGGAATTTGGAATTTGGAATTCTGAACTCGGAATTCCAAACTTGGAATTCGGAACTTGGAATTCTGAACTCGGAACTCGGAATTTCAAACTTGGAATTCTGAACTCTGAATTCCAAACTCGGAATTCTGAACTTGTAATTCAGAACTCGGAATTCCAAACTCGTAATTAGGAACTCGAAAATCGGAATTCGGAATTTGGAACTCGGAATTTGGAATTCGGAACTCGGAATTTGGAATTCTGAACTCGGAATTTTGAATTCGGAACTCGGAATTTGGAACTTGGAATTCTGAACTCGGAATTCCCAACTCGGAATTTGGAACTCGGAATTTGGAATTCGGAACTTGGAATTCGGAAATCGGAATTTGGAACTCGGAATTCCGAACTCGGAATTCCAAACTTGGAATTCGGAACTCGGAATTTGGAATTTGGACCTCGGTATTCCGAATTCGGCACTCGGATTTCGGAACTCGGAATTTGGAACTTGGAATTCTGAACTCGGAATTCGGAATTTCAAACTTGGAATTCCGAACTCAGAATTTGGAATTTGGAAATTTGAACTCGGAATTCCAAAGTCGGAATTCTGAACTCGGAATTCTGAACTCGGAATTCTGAACATGGTACTCGGAATTCGGAATTTGGAATTTGGAATTCAGAACTTGCAATTCTGAACTCGGAATTTGGAATTTGGAACTCAGAATTTGGAACTCGGTATTCCGAACTCGGCACTTGGATTTCGGAACTCGGAATTTGGATTTCGGAACTCGGAATTTGGAATTCTGAACTCGGAATTCGGAACTTGGAATTCTGAACTCGGAATTCGGAACTCTGAATTTGGAACTCGGAATTTGGAATTCGGAATTCCGAACTTGGAATTCCAAACTCGGAACTCGGAATTCTGAACTCGGAATTCCCAACTCGGAATTTGGAACTCGGAATTTGGAATTCGGAACTTGGAATTCGGAAATCGGAATTTGGAACTCGGAATTCCGAACTCGGAATTCCAAACTTGGAATTCGGAACTCGGAATTTGGAATTTGGACCTCGGTATTCCGAATTCGGCACTCGGATTTCGGAACTCGGAATTTGGAACTTGGAATTCTGAACTCGGAACTCGGAATTTCAAACTTGGAATTCCGAACTCAGAATTTGGAATTTGGAATTTTGAACTCGGAATTCCAAAGTCGGAATTCTGAACTCGGAATTTGGAATTTGGAATTTTGAACTTGGAATTCTGAACTCGGAATTCTGAACTCGGAATTCTGAACATGGTACTCGGAATTCGGAATTTGGAATTTGGAATTCAGAACTTGCAATTCTGAACTCGGAATTTGGAATTTGGAACTCAGAATTTGGAACTCGGTATTCCGAACTCGGCACTTGGATTTCGGAACTCGGAATTTGGAATTCTGAAATCGGAATTCGGATTTTGGAATTCTGAACTCGGAATTCGGAACTCGGAATTTAGAATTTGGCATTCGGAATTCTGAACTCGGAATTCCGAACTCAAAATTTGGAATTTCGGAACTCGGAATTTGGAACTTGGAATTCCAAACTCGGAAATCAGAACTCGGAATTTGGAATTCTGAACTCGGAATTCGGAACTTGGAATTCCGAACTCGGAATTCTGAACTTGGAATTCGGAACATGGTACTCGGAATTCGGAATTCGGAATTTGGAATTCAGAATTTGCAATTCTGAACTCGGAATTTGGAATTTGGAACTCGGAACTTGGAATTCGGAATTCCGAACTTGGAATTCTAAACTCGGAACTTGGAATTCTGAACTCGGAATTCTGAACTCGGAATTTGGAATTCAGATCTTGCAATTCTGAACTCGGAATTTGGAATTTGGAACTCAGAATTTGGAATTTGGAACTCAGAATTCCGAACTTGGAATTCTAAACTCGGAACTTGGAATTCTGAACTCGGAATTCTGAACTCGGAATTTGGAATTCAGATCTTGCAATTCTGAACTCGGAATTTGGAATTTGGAACTCAGAATTTGGAATTTGGAACTCAGAATTTGGAACTCGGTATTCCGAACTCGGCACTTGGATTTCGGAACTCGGAATTTGGAATTCGGAATTCGGAATTCGGAACTTGGAATTCGGAACTCGGAATTCGGAACTCAGAATTTGGAATTTGGCATTCGGAATTCTGAACTCAGAATTCCGAACTCGAAATTTTGAATTTCGGAACTCGGAATTTGGAACTCGGAATTTGGAACTCGGAATTTGGAACTCGGAACTCAGAATTCTGAACTTGGAATTCTGAACTTGGAATTCCAAACTCGGAATTTGGAATTTGGAACTCGGAATTCCGAACAAGGAATTCGGAATTCCAAACTCGGAATTCCAAACTCGGAATTTGGAATTTGGAATTCTGAACTCGGAATTCCAAACTTGGAATTCGGAACTTGGAATTCTGAACTCGGAACTCGGAATTTCAAACTTGGAATTCTGAACTCTGAATTCCAAACTCGGAATTCTGAACTTGTAATTCAGAACTCGGAATTCCAAACTCGTAATTAGGAACTCGAAAATCGGAATTCGGAATTTGGAACTCAGAATTTGGAATTCGGAACTCGGAATTTGGAATTCGGAACTCGGAATTTTGAATTCGGAACTCGGAATTTGGAACTTGGAATTCTGAACTCGGAACTCGGAATTTGGAACTCGGAATTTGGAACTCGGAATTTGGAACTCGGAATTTGGAACTCGGAATTTGGAACTCGGTATTCCGAACTCGGCACTTGGATTTCGGAACTCGGAATTTGGATTTCGGAACTCGGAATTTGGAATTCTGAACTCGGAATTCGGAACTTGGAATTCTGAACTCGGAATTCGGAACTCTGAATTTGGAACTCGGAATTTGGAATTCGGAATTCCGAACTTGGAATTCCAAACTCGGAACTCGGAATTCTGAACTCGGAATTCCCAACTCGGAATTTGGAACTCGGAATTTGGAATTCGGAACTTGGAATTCGGAAATCGGAATTTGGAACTTGGAATTCCGAACTCGGAATTCCAAACTTGGAATTCGGAACTCGTAATTTGGAATTTGGACCTCGGTATTCCGAATTCGGCACTCGGATTTCGGAACTCGGAATTTGGAACTTGGAATTCTGAACTCGGAACTCGGAATTTCAAACTTGGAATTCCGAACTCAGAATTTGGAATTTGGAATTTTGAACTCGGAATTCCAAAGTCGGAATTCTGAACTCGGAATTTGGAATTTGGAATTTTGAACTTGGAATTCTGAACTCGGAATTCTGAACTCGGAATTCTGAACATGGTACTCGGAATTCGGAATTTGGAATTTGGAATTCAGAACTTGCAATTCTGAACTCGGAATTTGGAATTTGGAACTCAGAATTTGGAACTCGGTATTCCGAACTCGGCACTTGGATTTCGGAACTCGGAATTTGGAATTCTGAAATCGGAATTCGGATTTTGGAATTCTGAACTCGGAATTCGGAACTCGGAATTTAGAATTTGGCATTCGGAATTCTGAACTCGGAATTCCGAACTCAAAATTTGGAATTTCGGAACTCGGAATTTGGAACTTGGAATTCCAAACTCGGAAATCAGAACTCGGAATTTGGAATTCTGAACTCGGAATTCGGAACTTGGAATTCCGAACTCGGAATTCTGAACTTGGAATTCGGAACATGGTACTCGGAATTCGGAATTTGGAATTTGGAATTCAGAATTTGCAATTCTGAACTCGGAATTTGGAATTTGGAACTCGGAACTTGGAATTCGGAATTCCGAACTTGGAATTCTAAACTCGGAACTTGGAATTCTGAACTCGGAATTCTGAACTCGGAATTTGGAATTCAGATCTTGCAATTCTGAACTCGGAATTTGGAATTTGGAACTCAGAATTTGGAATTTGGAACTCAGAATTCCGAACTTGGAATTCTAAACTCGGAACTTGGAATTCTGAACTCGGAATTCTGAACTCGGAATTTGGAATTCAGATCTTGCAATTCTGAACTCGGAATTTGGAATTTGGAACTCAGAATTTGGAATTTGGAACTCAGAATTTGGAACTCGGTATTCCGAACTCGGCACTTGGATTTCGGAACTCGGAATTTGGAATTCGGAATTCGGAATTCGGAACTTGGAATTCGGAACTCGGAATTCGGAACTCAGAATTTGGAATTTGGCATTCGGAATTCTGAACTCAGAATTCCGAACTCGAAATTTTGAATTTCGGAACTCGGAATTTGGAACTCGGAATTTGGAACTCGGAATTTGGAACTCGGAACTCAGAATTCTGAACTTGGAATTCTGAACTTGGAATTCCAAACTCGGAATTTGGAATTTGGAACTCGGAATTCCGAACAAGGAATTCGGAATTCCAAACTCGGAATTCCAAACTCGGAATTTGGAATTTGGAATTCTGAACTCGGAATTCCAAACTTGGAATTCGGAACTTGGAATTCTGAACTCGGAACTCGGAATTTCAAACTTGGAATTCTGAACTCTGAATTCCAAACTCGGAATTCTGAACTTGTAATTCAGAACTCGGAATTCCAAACTCGTAATTAGGAACTCGAAAATCGGAATTCGGAATTTGGAACTCAGAATTTGGAATTCGGAACTCGGAATTTGGAATTCTGAACTCGGAATTTTGAATTCGGAACTCGGAATTTGGAACTTGGAATTCTGAACTCGGAACTCGGAATTTGGAACTCGGAATTTGGAACTCGGAATTTGGAACTCGGAATTTGGAACTCGGAATTTGGAACTCGGAATTTGGAATTCGGAATTCCGAACTTGGAATTCCAAACTCGGAACTCGGAATTCTGAACTCGGAATTCCCAACTCAGAATTTGGAACTCGGAATTTGGAATTCGGAACTTGGAATTCGGAAATCGGAATTTGGAACTCGGAATTCCGAACTCGGAATTCCAAACTTGGAATTCGGAACTCGGAATTTGGAATTTGGACCTCGGTATTCCGAATTCGGCACTCGGATTTCGGAACTCGGAATTTGGAACTTGGAATTCCGAACTCGGAATTCTGAACACGGAATTCGGAACATGGTACTCGGAATTCGGAATTTGGAATTTGGAATTCAGAATTTGCAATTCTGAACTCGGAATTTGGAATTTGGAACTCGGAACTTGGAATTCGGAATTCCGAACTTGGAATTCTAAACTCGGAACTTGGAATTCTGAACTCGGAATTCTGAACTCGGAATTTGGAATTCAGATCTTGCAATTCTGAACTCGGATTTTGGAATTTGGAACTCAGAATTTGGAATTTGGAACTCAGAATTTGGAATTTGGAACTCAGAATTCCGAACTTGGAATTCTAAACTCGGAACTTGGAATTCTGAACTCAGAATTCTGAACTCGGAATTTGGAATTCAGATCTTGCAATTCTGAACTTGGAATTTGGAATTTGGAACTCAGAATTTGGAATTTGGAACTCAGAATTTGGAACTCGGTATTCCGAACTCGGCACTTGGATTTCGGAACTCAGAATTTGGAATTTGGAATTCGGAATTCGGAACTTGGAATTCGGAACTCGGAATTCAGAACTCAGAATTTGGAATTTGGCATTCGGAATTCTGAACTCAGAATTCCGAACTCGAAATTTTGAATTTCGGAACTCGGAATTTGGAACTCGGAATTTGGAACTCGGAATTTGGAACTCGGAACTCAGAATTCTGAACTTGGAATTCTGAACTTGGAATTCCAAACTCGGAATTTGGAATTTGGAACTCGGAATTCCGAACACGGAATTCGGAATTCCAAACTCGGAATTCCAAACTCGGAATTTGGAATTTGGAATTCTGAACTCGGAATTCCAAACTTGGAATTCGGAACTTGGAATTCTGAACTCGGAACTCGGAATTTCAAACTTGGAATTCTGAACTCTGAATTCCAAACTCGGAATTCTGAACTTGTAATTCAGAACTCGGAATTCCAAACTCGTAATTAGGAACTCGAAAATCGGAATTCGGAATTTGGAATTCGGAATTTGGAATTCGGAACTCGGAATTTGGAATTCTGAACTCGGAATTTTGAATTTGGAACTCGGAATTTGGAACTTGGAATTCTGAACTCGGAACTCGGAATTTGGAACTCGGAATTTGGAACTCGGAATTTGGAACTCGGAATTTGGAACTCGGAATTTGGAACTCGGAATTTGGAACTCGGAATTCCAAACTCGGAAATCGGAACTCGGAATTTGGAATTCTGAACTCGGAATTCGGAACTTGGAATTCCGAACTCGGAATTCTGAACTCGGAATTCTGAACATGGTACTCGGAATTCGGAATTTGGAATTTGGAATTCAGAATTTGCAATTCTGAACTCGGAATTTGGAATTTGGAACTCGGAACTTGGAATTCGGAATTCCAAACTTGGAATTCTAAACTCGGAACTTGGAATTCTGAACTCGGAATTCTGAACTCGGAATTTGGAATTCAGATCTTGCAATTCTGAACTCGGAATTTGGAATTTGGAACTCAGAATTTGGAATTTGGAACTCAGAATTTGGAACTCGGTATTCCGAACTCGGCACTTGGATTTCGGAACTCGGAATTTGGAATTCGGAATTCGGAATTCGGAACTTGGAATTCGGAACTCGGAATTCGGAACTCAGAATTTGGAATTTGGCATTCGGAATTCTGAACTCAGAATTCCGAACTCGAAATTTTGAATTTCGGAACTCGGAATTTGGAACTCGGAATTTGGAACTCGGAATTTGGAACTCGGAACTCAGAATTCTGAACTTGGAATTCTGAACTTGGAATTCCAAACTCGGAATTTGGAATTTGGAACTCGGAATTCCGAACACGGAATTCGGAATTCCAAACTCGGAATTCCAAACTCGGAATTTGGAATTTGGAATTCTGAACTCGGAATTCCAAACTTGGAATTCTGAACTCGGAACTCGGAATTTCAAACTTGGAATTCTGAACTCTGAATTCCAAACTCGGAATTCTGAACTTGTAATTCAGAACTCGGAATTCCAAACTCGTAATTAGGAACTCGAAAATCGGAATTCGGAATTTGGAACTCGGAATTTGGAATTCGGAACTCGGAATTTGGAATTCTGAACTCGGAATTTTGAATTCGGAACTCGGAATTTGGAACTTGGAATTCTGAACTCGGAACTCGGAATTTGGAACTCGGAATTTGGAACTCGGAATTTGGAACTCGGAATTTGGAACTCGGAATTTGGAACTCGGAATTCCAAACTCGGAAATCGGAACTCGGAATTTGGAATTCTGAACTCGGAATTCGGAACTTGGAATTCCGAACTCGGAATTCTGAACTCGGAATTCTGAACATGGTACTCGGAATTCGGAATTTGGAATTTGGAATTCAGAATTTGCAATTCTGAACTCGGAATTTGGAATTTGGAACTCGGAACTTGGAATTCGGAATTCCGAACTTGGAATTCTAAACTCGGAACTTGGAATTCTGAACTCGGAATTCTGAACTCGGAATTTGGAATTCAGATCTTGCAATTCTGAACTCGGAATTTGGAATTTGGAACTCAGAATTTGGAATTTGGAACTCAGAATTTGGAACTCGGTATTCCGAACTCGGCACTTGGATTTCGGAACTCGGAATTTGGAATTCGGAATTCGGAATTCGGAACTTGGAATTCGGAACTCGGAATTCGGAACTCAGAATTTGGAATTTGGCATTCGGAATTCTGAACTCAGAATTCCGAACTCGAAATTTTGAATTTCGGAACTCGGAATTTGGAACTCGGAATTTGGAACTCGGAATTTGGAACTCGGAACTCAGAATTCTGAACTTGGAATTCTGAACTTGGAATTCCAAACTCGGAATTTGGAATTTGGAACTCGGAATTCCGAACACGGAATTCGGAATTCCAAACTCGGAATTCCAAACTCGGAATTTGGAATTTGGAATTCTGAACTCGGAATTCCAAACTTGGAATTCGGAACTTGGAATTCTGAACTCGGAATTTGGAATTTGGAACTCAGAATTTGGAACTCGGTATTCCGAACTCGGCACTTGGATTTCGGAACTCGGAATTTGGAATTCTGAAATCGGAATTCGGATTTTGGAATTCTGAACTCGGAATTCGGAACTCGGAATTTAGAATTTGGCATTCGGAATTCTGAACTCGGAATTCCGAACTCAAAATTTGGAATTTCGGAACTCGGAATTTGGAACTTGGAATTCCAAACTCGGAAATCAGAACTCGGAATTTGGAATTCTGAACTCGGAATTCGGAACTTGGAATTCCGAACTCGGAATTCTGAACTTGGAATTCGGAACATGGTACTCGGAATTCGGAATTTGGAATTTGGAATTCAGAATTTGCAATTCTGAACTCGGAATTTGGAATTTGGAACTCGGAACTTGGAATTCGGAATTCCGAACTTGGAATTCTAAACTCGGAACTTGGAATTCTGAACTCGGAATTCTGAACTCGGAATTTGGAATTCAGATCTTGCAATTCTGAACTCGGAATTTGGAATTTGGAACTCAGAATTTGGAATTTGGAACTCAGAATTCCGAACTTGGAATTCTAAACTCGGAACTTGGAATTCTGAACTCGGAATTCTGAACTCGGAATTTGGAATTCAGATCTTGCAATTCTGAACTTGGAATTTGGAATTTGGAACTCAGAATTTGGAATTTGGAACTCAGAATTTGGAACTCGGTATTCCGAACTCGGCACTTGGATTTCGGAACTCAGAATTTGGAATTCGGAATTCGGAATTCGGAACTTGGAATTCGGAACTCGGAATTCAGAACTCAGAATTTGGAATTTGGCATTCGGAATTCTGAACTCAGAATTCCGAACTCGAAATTTTGAATTTCGGAACTCGGAATTTGGAACTCGGAATTTGGAACTCGGAATTTGGAACTCGGAACTCAGAATTCTGAACTTGGAATTCTGAACTTGGAATTCCAAACTCGGAATTTGGAATTTGGAACTCGGAATTCCGAACACGGAATTCGGAATTCCAAACTCGGAATTCCAAACTCGGAATTTGGAATTTGGAATTCTGAACTCGGAATTCCAAACTTGGAATTCGGAACTTGGAATTCTGAACTCGGAACTCGGAATTTCAAACTTGGAATTCTGAACTCTGAATTCCAAACTCGGAATTCTGAACTTGTAATTCAGAACTCGGAATTCCAAACTCGTAATTAGGAACTCGAAAATCGGAATTCGGAATTTGGAACTCGGAATTTGGAATTCGGAACTCGGAATTTGGAATTCTGAACTCGGAATTTTGAATTCGGAACTCGGAATTTGGAACTTGGAATTCTGAACTCGGAACTCGGAATTTGGAACTCGGAATTTGGAACTCGGAATTTGGAACTCGGAATTTGGAACTCGGAATTTGGAACTCGGAATTCCAAACTCGGAAATCGGAACTCGGAATTTGGAATTCTGAACTCGGAATTCGGAACTTGGAATTCCGAACTCGGAATTCTGAACTCGGAATTCTGAACATGGTACTCGGAATTCGGAATTTGGAATTTGGAATTCAGAATTTGCAATTCTGAACTCGGAATTTGGAATTTGGAACTCGGAACTTGGAATTCGGAATTCCGAACTTGGAATTCTAAACTCGGAACTTGGAATTCTGAACTCGGAATTCTGAACTCGGAATTTGGAATTCAGATCTTGCAATTCTGAACTCGGAATTTGGAATTTGGAACTCAGAATTTGGAATTTGGAACTCAGAATTTGGAACTCGGTATTCCGAACTCGGCACTTGGATTTCGGAACTCGGAATTTGGAATTCGGAATTCGGAATTCGGAACTTGGAATTCGGAACTCGGAATTCGGAACTCAGAATTTGGAATTTGGCATTCGGAATTCTGAACTCAGAATTCCGAACTCGAAATTTTGAATTTCGGAACTCGGAATTTGGAACTCGGAATTTGGAACTCGGAATTTGGAACTCGGAACTCAGAATTCTGAACTTGGAATTCTGAACTTGGAATTCCAAACTCGGAATTTGGAATTTGGAACTCGGAATTCCGAACACGGAATTCGGAATTCCAAACTCGGAATTCCAAACTCGGAATTTGGAATTTGGAATTCTGAACTCGGAATTCCAAACTTGGAATTCTGAACTCGGAACTCGGAATTTCAAACTTGGAATTCTGAACTCTGAATTCCAAACTCGGAATTCTGAACTTGTAATTCAGAACTCGGAATTCCAAACTCGTAATTAGGAACTCGAAAATCGGAATTCGGAATTTGGAACTCGGAATTTGGAATTCGGAACTCGGAATTTGGAATTCTGAACTCGGAATTTTGAATTCGGAACTCGGAATTTGGAACTTGGAATTCTGAACTCGGAACTCGGAATTTGGAACTCGGAATTTGGAACTCGGAATTTGGAACTCGGAATTTGGAACTCGGAATTTGGAACTCGGAATTCCAAACTCGGAAATCGGAACTCGGAATTTGGAATTCTGAACTCGGAATTCGGAACTTGGAATTCCGAACTCGGAATTCTGAACTCGGAATTCTGAACATGGTACTCGGAATTCGGAATTTGGAATTTGGAATTCAGAATTTGCAATTCTGAACTCGGAATTTGGAATTTGGAACTCGGAACTTGGAATTCGGAATTCCGAACTTGGAATTCTAAACTCGGAACTTGGAATTCTGAACTCGGAATTCTGAACTCGGAATTTGGAATTCAGATCTTGCAATTCTGAACTCGGAATTTGGAATTTGGAACTCAGAATTTGGAATTTGGAACTCAGAATTTGGAACTCGGTATTCCGAACTCGGCACTTGGATTTCGGAACTCGGAATTTGGAATTCGGAATTCGGAATTCGGAACTTGGAATTCGGAACTCGGAATTCGGAACTCAGAATTTGGAATTTGGCATTCGGAATTCTGAACTCAGAATTCCGAACTCGAAATTTTGAATTTCGGAACTCGGAATTTGGAACTCGGAATTTGGAACTCGGAATTTGGAACTCGGAACTCAGAATTCTGAACTTGGAATTCTGAACTTGGAATTCCAAACTCGGAATTTGGAATTTGGAACTCGGAATTCCGAACACGGAATTCGGAATTCCAAACTCGGAATTCCAAACTCGGAATTTGGAATTTGGAATTCTGAACTCGGAATTCCAAACTTGGAATTCGGAACTTGGAATTCTGAACTCGGAATTTGGAATTTGGAACTCAGAATTTGGAACTCGGTATTCCGAACTCGGCACTTGGATTTCGGAACTCGGAATTTGGAATTCTGAAATCGGAATTCGGATTTTGGAATTCTGAACTCGGAATTCGGAACTCGGAATTTAGAATTTGGCATTCGGAATTCTGAACTCGGAATTCCGAACTCAAAATTTGGAATTTCGGAACTCGGAATTTGGAACTTGGAATTCCAAACTCGGAAATCAGAACTCGGAATTTGGAATTCTGAACTCGGAATTCGGAACTTGGAATTCCGAACTCGGAATTCTGAACTTGGAATTCGGAACATGGTACTCGGAATTCGGAATTTGGAATTTGGAATTCAGAATTTGCAATTCTGAACTCGGAATTTGGAATTTGGAACTCGGAACTTGGAATTCGGAATTCCGAACTTGGAATTCTAAACTCGGAACTTGGAATTCTGAACTCGGAATTCTGAACTCGGAATTTGGAATTCAGATCTTGCAATTCTGAACTCGGAATTTGGAATTTGGAACTCAGAATTTGGAATTTGGAACTCAGAATTCCGAACTTGGAATTCTAAACTCGGAACTTGGAATTCTGAACTCGGAATTCTGAACTCGGAATTTGGAATTCAGATCTTGCAATTCTGAACTCGGAATTTGGAATTTGGAACTCAGAATTTGGAATTTGGAACTCAGAATTTGGAACTCGGTATTCCGAACTCGGCACTTGGATTTCGGAACTCGGAATTTGGAATTCGGAATTCGGAATTCGGAACTTGGAATTCGGAACTCGGAATTCGGAACTCAGAATTTGGAATTTGGCATTCGGAATTCTGAACTCAGAATTCCGAACTCGAAATTTTGAATTTCGGAACTCGGAATTTGGAACTCGGAATTTGGAACTCGGAATTTGGAACTCGGAACTCAGAATTCTGAACTTGGAATTCTGAACTTGGAATTCCAAACTCGGAATTTGGAATTTGGAACTCGGAATTCCGAACACGGAATTCGGAATTCCAAACTCGGAATTCCAAACTCGGAATTTGGAATTTGGAATTCTGAACTCGGAATTCCAAACTTGGAATTCGGAACTTGGAATTCTGAACTCGGAACTCGGAATTTCAAACTTGGAATTCTGAACTCTGAATTCCAAACTCTGAATTCTGAACTTGTAATTCAGAACTCGGAATTCCAAACTCGTAATTAGGAACTCGAAAATCGGAATTCGGAATTTGGAACTCGGAATTTGGAATTCGGAACTCGGAATTTGGAATTCTGAACTCGGAATTTTGAATTCGGAACTCGGAATTTGGAACTTGGAATTCTGAACTCGGAACTCGGAATTTGGAACTCGGAATTTGGAACTCGGAATTTGGAACTCGGAATTTGGAACTCGGAATTTGGAACTCGGAATTCCAAACTCGGAAATCGGAACTCGGAATTTGGAATTCTGAGCTCGGAATTCGGAACTTGGAATTCCAAACTCGGAATTCTGAACTCGGAATTCTGAACATGGTACTCGGAATTCGGAATTTGGAATTTGGAATTCAGAATTTGCAATTCTGAACTCGGAATTTGGAATTTGGAACTCGGAACTTGGAATTCGGAATTCCGAACTTGGAATTCTAAACTCGGAACTTGGAATTCTGAACTCGGAATTCTGAACTCGGAATTTGGAATTCAGATCTTGCAATTCTGAACTCGGAATTTGGAATTTGGAACTCAGAATTTGGAATTTGGAACTCAGAATTTGGAACTCGGTATTCCGAACTCGGCACTTGGATTTCGGAACTCGGAATTTGGAATTCGGAATTCGGAATTCGGAACTTGGAATTCGGAACTCGGAATTCGGAACTCAGAATTTGGAATTTGGCATTCGGAATTCTGAACTCAGAATTCCGAACTCGAAATTTTGAATTTCGGAACTCGGAATTTGGAACTCGGAATTTGGAACTCGGAATTTGGAACTCGGAACTCAGAATTCTGAACTTGGAATTCTGAACTTGGAATTCCAAACTCGGAATTTGGAATTTGGAACTCGGAATTCCGAACACGGAATTCGGAATTCCAAACTCGGAATTCCAAACTCGGAATTTGGAATTTGGAATTCTGAACTCGGAATTCCAAACTTGGAATTCGGAACTTGGAATTCTGAACTCGGAACTCGGAATTTCAAACTTGGAATTCTGAACTCTGAATTCCAAACTCGGAATTCTGAACTTGTAATTCAGAACTCGGAATTCCAAACTCGTAATTAGGAACTCGAAAATCGGAATTCGGAATTTGGAACTCGGAATTTGGAATTCGGAACTCGGAATTTGGAATTCTGAACTCGGAATTTTGAATTCGGAACTCGGAATTTGGAACTTGGAATTCTGAACTCGGAACTCGGAATTCGGAACTCTGAATTCGGAACTCGGAATTTGGAACTCGCAATTTGGAACTCGGAATTTGGAATTCGGAATTCCGAACTTGGAATTCCAAACTCGGAACTCGGAATTCTGAACTCGGAATTCCCAACTCGGAATTTGGAACTCGGAATTTGGAATTCGGAAATCGGAATTTGGAACTCGGAATTCCGAACTCGGAATTCTGAACATGGTACTCGGAATTCGGAATTTGGAATTTGGAATTCAGAATTTGCAATTCTGAACTCGGAATTTGGAATTTGGAACTCGGAACTTGGAATTCGGAATTCCGAACTTGGAATTCTAAACTCGGAACTTGGAATTCTGAACTCGGAATTCTGAACTCGGAATTTGGAATTCAGATCTTGCAATTCTGAACTCGGAATTTGGAATTTGGAACTCAGAATTTGGAATTTGGAACTCAGAATTCCGAACTTGGAATTCTAAACTCGGAACTTGGAATTCTGAACTCGGAATTCTGAACTCGGAATTTGGAATTCAGATCTTGCAATTCTGAACTCGGAATTTGGAATTTGGAACTCAGAATTTGGAATTTGGAACTCGGTATTCCGAACTCGGCACTTGGATTTCGGAACTCGGAATTTGGAATTCGGAATTCGGAATTCGGAACTTGGAATTCGGAACTCGGAATTCGGAACTCAGAATTTGGAATTTGGCATTCGGAATTCTGAACTCAGAATTCCGAACTCGAAATTTTGAATTTCGGAACTCGGAATTTGGAACTCGGAATTTGGAACTCGGAATTTGGAACTCGGAACTCAGAATTCTGAACTTGGAATTCTGAACTTGGAATTCCAAACTCGGAATTTGGAATTTGGAACTCAGAATTCCGAACACGGAATTCGGAATTCCAAACTCGGAATTCCAAACTCGGAATTTGGAATTTGGAATTCTGAACTCGGAATTCCAAACTTGGAATTCGGAACTTGGAATTCTGAACTCGGAACTCGGAATTTCAAACTTGGAATTCTGAACTCTGAATTCCAAACTCGGAATTCTGAACTTGTAATTCAGAACTCGGAATTCCAAACTCGTAATTAGGAACTCGAAAATCGGAATTCGGAATTTGGAACTCGGAATTTGGAATTCGGAACTCGGAATTTGGAATTCTGAACTCGGAATTTTGAATTCGGAACTCGGAATTTGGAACTTGGAATTCTGAACTCGGAACTCGGAATTCGGAACTCTGAATTTGGAACTCGGAATTTGGAATTCGGAATTCCGAACTTGGAATTCCAAACTCGGAACTCGGAATTCTGAACTCGGAATTCCCAACTCGGAATTTGGAACTCGGAATTTGGAATTCGGAACTTGGAATTCGGAAATCGGAATTTGGAACTCGGAATTCCGAACTCGGAATTCCAAACTTGGAATTCGGAACTCGGAATTTGGAATTTGGACCTCGGTATTCCGAATTCGGCACTCGGATTTCGGAACTCGGAATTTGGAACTTGGAATTCGGAACTCGGAACTCGGAATTTCAAACTTGGAATTCCGAACTCAGAATTTGGAATTTGGAATTTTGAACTCGGAATTCCAAAGTCGGAATTCTGAACTCGGAATTTGGAATTTGGAATTTTGAACTTGGAATTCTGAACTCGGAATTCTGAACTCGGAATTCTGAACATGGTACTCGGAATTCGGAATTTGGAATTTGGAATTCAGAACTTGCAATTCTGAACTCGGAATTTGGAATTTGGAACTCAGAATTTGGAACTCGGTATTCCGAACTCGGCACTTGGATTTCGGAACTCGGAATTTGGAATTCTGAACTCGGAATTCGGATTTTGGAATTCTGAACTCGGAATTCTGAACTCGGAATTTGGAATTCAGATCTTGCAATTCTGAACTCGGAATTTGGAATTTGGAACTCAGAATTTGGAATTTGGAACTCAGAATTTGGAACTCGGTATTCCGAACTCGGCACTTGGATTTCGGAACTCGGAATTTGGAATTCGGAATTCGGAATTCGGAACTTGGAATTCGGAACTCGGAATTCGGAACTCAGAATTTGGAATTTGGCATTTGGAATTCTGAACTCAGAATTCCGAACTCGAAATTTTGAATTTCGGAACTCGGAATTTGGAACTCGGAATTTGGAACTCGGAATTTGGAACTCGGAACTCAGAATTCTGAACTTGGAATTCTGAACTTGGAATTCCAAACTCGGAATTTGGAATTTGGAACTCGGAATTCCGAACACGGAATTCGGAATTCCAAACTCGGAATTCCAAACTCGGAATTTGGAATTTGGAATTCTGAACTCGGAATTCCAAACTTGGAATTCGGAACTTGGAATTCTGAACTCGGAACTCGGAATTTCAAACTTGGAATTCTGAACTCTGAATTCCAAACTCGGAATTCTGAACTTGTAATTCAGAACTCGGAATTCCAAACTCGTAATTAGGAACTCGAAAATCGGAATTCGGAATTTGGAACTCGGAATTTGGAATTCGGAACTCGGAATTTGGAATTCTGAACTCGGAATTTTGAATTCGGAACTCGGAATTTGGAACTTGGAATTCTGAACTCGGAACTCGGAATTCGGAACTCTGAATTCGGAACTCGGAATTTGGAACTCGCAATTTGGAACTCGGAATTTGGAATTCGGAATTCCGAACTTGGAATTCCAAACTCGGAACTCGGAATTCTGAACTCGGAATTCCCAACTCGGAATTTGGAACTCGGAATTTGGAATTCGGAACTTGGAATTCGGAAATCGGAATTTGGAACTCGGAATTCCGAACTCGGAATTCTGAACATGGTACTCGGAATTCGGAATTTGGAATTTGGAATTCAGAATTTGCAATTCTGAACTCGGAATTTGGAATTTGGAACTCGGAACTTGGAATTCGGAATTCCGAACTTGGAATTCTAAACTCGGAACTTGGAATTCTGAACTCGGAATTCTGAACTCGGAATTTGGAATTCAGATCTTGCAATTCTGAACTCGGAATTTGGAATTTGGAACTCAGAATTTGGAATTTGGAACTCAGAATTCCGAACTTGGAATTCTAAACTCGGAACTTGGAATTCTGAACTCGGAATTCTGAACTCGGAATTTGGAATTCAGATCTTGCAATTCTGAACTCGGAATTTGGAATTTGGAACTCAGAATTTGGAATTTGGAACTCAGAATTTGGAACTCGGTATTCCGAACTCGGCACTTGGATTTCGGAACTCGGAATTTGGAATTCGGAATTCGGAATTCGGAACTTGGAATTCGGAACTCGGAATTCGGAACTCAGAATTTGGAATTTGGCATTCGGAATTCTGAACTCAGAATTCCGAACTCGAAATTTTGAATTTCGGAACTCGGAATTTGGAACTCGGAATTTGGAACTCGGAATTTGGAACTCGGAACTCAGAATTCTGAACTTGGAATTCTGAACTTGGAATTCCAAACTCGGAATTTGGAATTTGGAACTCAGAATTCCGAACACGGAATTCGGAATTCCAAACTCGGAATTCCAAACTCGGAATTTGGAATTTGGAATTCTGAACTCGGAATTCCAAACTTGGAATTCGGAACTTGGAATTCTGAACTCGGAACTCGGAATTTCAAACTTGGAATTCTGAACTCTGAATTCCAAACTCGGAATTCTGAACTTGTAATTCAGAACTCGGAATTCCAAACTCGTAATTAGGAACTCGAAAATCGGAATTCGGAATTTGGAACTCGGAATTTGGAATTCGGAACTCGGAATTTGGAATTCTGAACTCGGAATTTTGAATTCGGAACTCGGAATTTGGAACTTGGAATTCTGAACTCGGAACTCGGAATTCGGAATTCTGAACTCGGAATTTGGAATTCGGAATTCCGAACTTGGAATTCCAAACTCGGAACTCGGAATTCTGAACTCGGAATTCCCAACTCGGAATTTGGAACTCGGAATTTGGAATTCGGAACTTGGAATTCGGAAATCGGAATTTGGAACTCGGAATTCCAAACTTGGAATTCGGAACTCGGAATTTGGAATTTGGACCTCGGTATTCCGAATTCGGCACTCGGATTTCGGAACTCGGAATTTGGAACTTGGAATTCTGAACTCGGAACTTGGAATTTCAAACTTGGAATTCCGAACTCAGAATTTGGAATTTGGAATTTTGAACTCGGAATTCCAAAGTCGGAATTCTGAACTCGGAATTTGGAATTTGGAATTTTGAACTTGGAATTCTGAACTCGGAATTCTGAACTCGGAATTCTGAACATGGTACTCGGAATTCGGAATTTGGAATTTGGAATTCAGAACTTGCAATTCTGAACTCGGAATTTGGAATTTGGAACTCAGAATTTGGAACTCGGTATTCCGAACTCGGCACTTGGATTTCGGAACTCGGAATTTGGAATTCTGAACTCGGAATTCGGATTTTGGAATTCTGAACTCGGAATTCTGAACTCGGAATTTAGAATTTGGCATTCGGAATTCTGAACTCGGAATTCCGAACTCAAAATTTGGAATTTCGGAACTCGGAATTTGGAACTTGGAATTCCAAACTCGGAAATCGGAACTCGGAATTTGGAATTCTGAACTCGGAATTCTGAACTTGGAATTCCGAACTCGGAATTCTGAACTCGGAATTCGGAACATGGTACTCGGAATTCGGAATTTGGAATTTGGAATTCAGAATTTGCAATTCTGAACTCGGAATTTGGAATTTGGAACTCGGAACTTGGAATTCGGAATTCCGAACTTGGAATTCTAAACTCGGAACTTGGAATTCGGAACTCGGAATTCTGAACTCGGAATTTGGAATTCAGATCTTGCAATTCTGAACTCGGAATTTGGAATTTGGAACTCAGAATTTGGAATTTGGAACTCAGAATTCCGAACTTGGAATTCTAAACTCGGAACTTGGAATTCTGAACTCGGAATTCTGAACTCGGAATTTGGAATTCAGATCTTGCAATTCTGAACTCGGAATTTGGAATTTGGAACTCAGAATTTGGAATTTGGAACTCAGAATTTGGAACTCGGTATTCCGAACTCGGCACTTGGATTTCGGAACTCGGAATTTGGAATTCGGAATTCGGAATTCGGAACTTGGAATTCGGAACTCGGAATTCGGAACTCAGAATTTGGAATTTGGCATTCGGAATTCTGAACTCAGAATTCCGAACTCGAAATTTTGAATTTCGGAACTCGGAATTTGGAACTCGGAATTTGGAACTCGGAATTTGGAACTCGGAACTCAGAATTCTGAACTTGGAATTCTGAACTTGGAATTCCAAACTCGGAATTTGGAATTTGGAACTTGGAATTCGGAAATCGGAATTTGGAACTCGGAATTCCGAACTCGGAATTCCAAACTTGGAATTCGGAACTCGGAATTTGGAATTTGGACCTCGGTATTCCGAATTCGGCACTCGGATTTCGGAACTCGGAATTTGGAACTTGGAATTCTGAACTCGGAATTCGGAATTTCAAACTTGGAATTCCGAACTCAGAATTTGGAATTTGGAAATTTGAACTCGGAATTCCAAAGTCGGAATTCTGAACTCGGAATTCTGAACTCGGAATTCTGAACATGGTACTCGGAATTCGGAATTTGGAATTTGGAATTCAGAACTTGCAATTCTGAACTCGGAATTTGGAATTTGGAACTCAGAATTTGGAACTCGGTATTCCGAACTCGGCACTTGGATTTCGGAACTCGGAATTTGGATTTCGGAACTCGGAATTTGGAATTCTGAACTCGGAATTCGGAACTTGGAATTCTGAACTCGGAATTCGGAACTCTGAATTTGGAACTCGGAATTTGGAATTCGGAATTCCGAACTTGGAATTCCAAACTCGGAACTCGGAATTCTGAACTCGGAATTCCCAACTCGGAATTTGGAACTCGGAATTTGGAATTCGGAACTTGGAATTCGGAAATCGGAATTTGGAACTCGGAATTCCGAACTCGGAATTCCAAACTTGGAATTCGGAATTCAGAATTCGGAACTTGGAATTCGGAACTCGGAATTCGGAACTCAGAATTTGGAATTTGGCATTCGGAATTCTGAACTCAGAATTCCGAACTCGAAATTTTGAATTTCGGAACTCGGAATTTGGAACTCGGAATTTGGAACTCGGAATTTGGAACTCGGAACTCAGAATTCTGAACTTGGAATTCTGAACTTGGAATTCCAAACTCGGAATTTGGAATTTGGAACTTGGAATTCGGAAATCGGAATTTGGAACTCGGAATTCCGAACTCGGAATTCCAAACTTGGAATTCGGAACTCGGAATTTGGAATTTGGACCTCGGTATTCCGAATTCGGCACTCGGATTTCGGAACTCGGAATTTGGAACTTGGAATTCTGAACTCGGAATTCGGAATTTCAAACTTGGAATTCCGAACTCAGAATTTGGAATTTGGAAATTTGAACTCGGAATTCCAAAGTCGGAATTCTGAACTCGGAATTCTGAACTCGGAATTCTGAACATGGTACTCGGAATTCGGAATTTGGAATTTGGAATTCAGAACTTGCAATTCTGAACTCGGAATTTGGAATTTGGAACTCAGAATTTGGAACTCGGTATTCCGAACTCGGCACTTGGATTTCGGAACTCGGAATTTGGATTTCGGAACTCGGAATTTGGAATTCTGAACTCGGAATTCGGAACTTGGAATTCTGAACTCGGAATTCGGAACTCTGAATTTGGAACTCGGAATTTGGAATTCGGAATTCCGAACTTGGAATTCCAAACTCGGAACTCGGAATTCTGAACTCGGAATTCCCAACTCGGAATTTGGAACTCGGAATTTGGAATTCGGAACTTGGAATTCGGAAATCGGAATTTGGAACTCGGAATTCCGAACTCGGAATTCCAAACTTGGAATTCGGAATTCAGAATTCGGAACTTGGAATTCGGAACTCGGAATTCGGAACTCAGAATTTGGAATTTGGCATTCGGAATTCTGAACTCAGAATTCCGAACTCGAAATTTTGAATTTCGGAACTCGGAATTTGGAACTCGGAATTTGGAACTCGGAATTTGGAACTCGGAACTCAGAATTCTGAACTTGGAATTCTGAACTTGGAATTCCAAACTCGGAATTTGGAATTTGGAACTTGGAATTCGGAAATCGGAATTTGGAACTCGGAATTCCGAACTCGGAATTCCAAACTTGGAATTCGGAACTCGGAATTTGGAATTTGGACCTCGGTATTCCGAATTCGGCACTCGGATTTCGGAACTCGGAATTTGGAACTTGGAATTCTGAACTCGGAATTCGGAATTTCAAACTTGGAATTCCGAACTCAGAATTTGGAATTTGGAAATTTGAACTCGGAATTCCAAAGTCGGAATTCT
Source organism: Erythrolamprus reginae (assembly GCF_031021105.1). Taxonomy (NCBI): domain Eukaryota; kingdom Metazoa; phylum Chordata; class Lepidosauria; order Squamata; family Dipsadidae; genus Erythrolamprus; species Erythrolamprus reginae. The sequence continues at coordinate 448,847 of NW_027248746.1, read as the reverse complement.
GAACTCGGAATTCTGAACTCGGAATTCTGAACATGGTACTCGGAATTCGGAATTTGGAATTTGGAATTCAGAACTTGCAATTCTGAACTCGGAATTTGGAATTTGGAACTCAGAATTTGGAACTCGGTATTCCGAACTCGGCACTTGGATTTCGGAACTCGGAATTTGGATTTCGGAACTCGGAATTTGGAATTCTGAACTCGGAATTCGGAACTTGGAATTCGGAACTCGGAATTCGGAACTCGGAATTTGGAACTCGCAATTTGGAATTCGGAATTCCGAACTTGGAATTCCAAACTCGGAACTCGGAATTCTGAACTCGGAATTCCCAACTCGGAATTTGGAACTCGGAATTTGGAATTCGGAACTTGGAATTCGGAAATCGGAATTTGGAACTCGGAATTCCGAACTCGGAATTCCAAACTTGGAATTCGGAATTCGGAATTCGGAACTTGGAATTCGGAACTCGGAATTCGGAACTCAGAATTTGGAATTTGGCATTCGGAATTCTGAACTCAGAATTCCGAACTCGAAATTTTGAATTTCGGAACTCGGAATTTGGAACTCGGAATTTGGAACTCGGAATTTGGAACTCGGAACTCAGAATTCTGAACTTGGAATTCTGAACTTGGAATTCCAAACTCGGAATTTGGAATTTGGAACTCGGAATTCCGAACAAGGAATTCGGAATTCCAAACTCGGAATTCCAAACTCGGAATTTGGAATTTGGAATTCTGAACTCGGAATTCCAAACTTGGAATTCGGAACTTGGAATTCTGAACTCGGAACTCAGAATTTCAAACTTGGAATTCTGAACTCTGAATTCCAAACTCGGAATTCTGAACTTGTAATTCAGAACTCGGAATTCCAAACTCGTAATTAGGAACTCGAAAATCGGAATTCGGAATTTGGAACTCGGAATTTGGAATTCGGAACTCGGAATTTGGAATTCTGAACTCGGAATTTTGAATTCGGAACTCGGAATTTGGAACTTGGAATTCTGAACTCGGAACTCGGAATTTGGAACTCGGAATTTGGAACTCGGAATTTGGAACTCGGAATTTGGAACTCGGAATTTGGAACTCGGAATTTGGAATTCGGAATTCCGAACTTGGAATTCCAAACTCGGAACTCGGAATTCTGAACTCGGAATTCCCAACTCAGAATTTGGAACTCGGAATTTGGAATTCGGAACTTGGAATTCGGAAATCGGAATTTGGAACTCGGAATTCCGAACTCGGAATTCCAAACTTGGAATTCGGAACTCGGAATTTGGAATTTGGACCTCGGTATTCCGAATTCGGCACTCGGATTTCGGAACTCGGAATTTGGAACTTGGAATTCCGAACTCGGAATTCTGAACACGGAATTCGGAACATGGTACTCGGAATTCGGAATTTGGAATTTGGAATTCAGAATTTGCAATTCTGAACTCGGAATTTGGAATTTGGAACTCGGAACTTGGAATTCGGAATTCCGAACTTGGAATTCTAAACTCGGAACTTGGAATTCTGAACTCGGAATTCTGAACTCGGAATTTGGAATTCAGATCTTGCAATTCTGAACTCGGATTTTGGAATTTGGAACTCAGAATTTGGAATTTGGAACTCAGAATTTGGAATTTGGAACTCAGAATTCCGAACTTGGAATTCTAAACTCGGAACTTGGAATTCTGAACTCGGAATTCTGAACTCGGAATTTGGAATTCAGATCTTGCAATTCTGAACTTGGAATTTGGAATTTGGAACTCAGAATTTGGAACTCGGTATTCCGAACTCGGCACTTGGATTTCGGAACTCAGAATTTGGAATTCGGAATTCGGAATTCGGAACTTGGAATTCGGAACTCGGAATTCAGAACTCAGAATTTGGAATTTGGCATTCGGAATTCTGAACTCAGAATTCCGAACTCGAAATTTTGAATTTCGGAACTCGGAATTTGGAACTCGGAATTTGGAACTCGGAATTTGGAACTCGGAACTCAGAATTCTGAACTTGGAATTCTGAACTTGGAATTCCAAACTCGGAATTTGGAATTTGGAACTCGGAATTCCGAACACGGAATTCGGAATTCCAAACTCGGAATTCCAAACTCGGAATTTGGAATTTGGAATTCTGAACTCGGAATTCCAAACTTGGAATTCGGAACTTGGAATTCTGAACTCGGAACTCGGAATTTCAAACTTGGAATTCTGAACTCTGAATTCCAAACTCGGAATTCTGAACTTGTAATTCAGAACTCGGAATTCCAAACTCGTAATTAGGAACTCGAAAATCGGAATTCGGAATTTGGAACTCGGAATTTTGAATTCGGAACTCGGAATTTGGAACTTGGAATTCTGAACTCGGAACTCGGAATTTGGAACTCGGAATTTGGAACTCGGAATTTGGAACTCGGAATTTGGAACTCGGAATTCCAAACTCGGAATTCCAAACTCGGAAATCGGAACTCGGAATTTGGAATTCTGAACTCGGAATTCGGAACTTGGAATTCCGAACTCGGAATTCTGAACTCGGAATTCTGAACATGGTACTCGGAATTCGGAATTTGGAATTTGGAATTCAGAATTTGCAATTCTGAACTCGGAATTTGGAATTTGGAACTCGGAACTTGGAATTCGGAATTCCGAACTTGGAATTCTAAACTCGGAACTTGGAATTCTGAACTCGGAATTCTGAACTCGGAATTTGGAATTCAGATCTTGCAATTCTGAACTCGGAATTTGGAATTTGGAACTCAGAATTTGGAATTTGGAACTCAGAATTTGGAACTCGGTATTCCGAACTCGGCACTTGGATTTCGGAACTCGGAATTTGGAATTCGGAATTCGGAATTCGGAACTTGGAATTCGGAACTCGGAATTCGGAACTCAGAATTTGGAATTTGGCATTCGGAATTCTGAACTCAGAATTCCGAACTCGAAATTTTGAATTTCGGAACTCGGAATTTGGAACTCGGAATTTGGAACTCGGAATTTGGAACTCGGAACTCAGAATTCTGAACTTGGAATTCTGAACTTGGAATTCCAAACTCGGAATTTGGAATTTGGAACTCGGAATTCCGAACACGGAATTCGGAATTCCAAACTCGGAATTCCAAACTCGGAATTTGGAATTTGGAATTCTGAACTCGGAATTCCAAACTTGGAATTCTGAACTCGGAACTCGGAATTTCAAACTTGGAATTCTGAACTCTGAATTCCAAACTCGGAATTCTGAACTTGTAATTCAGAACTCGGAATTCCAAACTCGTAATTAGGAACTCGAAAATCGGAATTCGGAATTTGGAACTCGGAATTTGGAATTCGGAACTCGGAATTTGGAATTCTGAACTCGGAATTTTGAATTCGGAACTCGGAATTTGGAACTTGGAATTCTGAACTCGGAACTCGGAATTTGGAACTCGGAATTTGGAACTCGGAATTTGGAACTCGGAATTTGGAACTCGGAATTTGGAACTCGGAATTCCAAACTCGGAAATCGGAACTCGGAATTTGGAATTCTGAACTCGGAATTCGGAACTTGGAATTCCGAACTCGGAATTCTGAACTCGGAATTCTGAACATGGTACTCGGAATTCGGAATTTGGAATTTGGAATTCAGAATTTGCAATTCTGAACTCGGAATTTGGAATTTGGAACTCGGAACTTGGAATTCGGAATTCCGAACTTGGAATTCTAAACTCGGAACTTGGAATTCTGAACTCGGAATTCTGAACTCGGAATTTGGAATTCAGATCTTGCAATTCTGAACTCGGAATTTGGAATTTGGAACTCAGAATTTGGAATTTGGAACTCAGAATTTGGAACTCGGTATTCCGAACTCGGCACTTGGATTTCGGAACTCGGAATTTGGAATTCGGAATTCGGAATTCGGAACTTGGAATTCGGAACTCGGAATTCGGAACTCAGAATTTGGAATTTGGCATTCGGAATTCTGAACTCAGAATTCCGAACTCGAAATTTTGAATTTCGGAACTCGGAATTTGGAACTCGGAATTTGGAACTCGGAATTTGGAACTCGGAACTCAGAATTCTGAACTTGGAATTCTGAACTTGGAATTCCAAACTCGGAATTTGGAATTTGGAACTCGGAATTCCGAACACGGAATTCGGAATTCCAAACTCGGAATTCCAAACTCGGAATTTGGAATTTGGAATTCTGAACTCGGAATTCCAAACTTGGAATTCGGAACTTGGAATTCTGAACTCGGAATTTGGAATTTGGAACTCAGAATTTGGAACTCGGTATTCCGAACTCGGCACTTGGATTTCGGAACTCGGAATTTGGAATTCTGAAATCGGAATTCGGATTTTGGAATTCTGAACTCGGAATTCGGAACTCGGAATTTAGAATTTGGCATTCGGAATTCTGAACTCGGAATTCCGAACTCAAAATTTGGAATTTCGGAACTCGGAATTTGGAACTTGGAATTCCAAACTCGGAAATCAGAACTCGGAATTTGGAATTCTGAACTCGGAATTCGGAACTTGGAATTCCGAACTCGGAATTCTGAACTTGGAATTCGGAACATGGTACTCGGAATTCGGAATTTGGAATTTGGAATTCAGAATTTGCAATTCTGAACTCGGAATTTGGAATTTGGAACTCGGAACTTGGAATTCGGAATTCCGAACTTGGAATTCTAAACTCGGAACTTGGAATTCTGAACTCGGAATTCTGAACTCGGAATTTGGAATTCAGATCTTGCAATTCTGAACTCGGAATTTGGAATTTGGAACTCAGAATTTGGAATTTGGAACTCAGAATTCCGAACTTGGAATTCTAAACTCGGAACTTGGAATTCTGAACTCGGAATTCTGAACTCGGAATTTGGAATTCAGATCTTGCAATTCTGAACTCGGAATTTGGAATTTGGAACTCAGAATTTGGAATTTGGAACTCAGAATTTGGAACTCGGTATTCCGAACTCGGCACTTGGATTTCGGAACTCGGAATTTGGAATTCGGAATTCGGAATTCGGAACTTGGAATTCGGAACTCGGAATTCGGAACTCAGAATTTGGAATTTGGCATTCGGAATTCTGAACTCAGAATTCCGAACTCGAAATTTTGAATTTCGGAACTCGGAATTTGGAACTCGGAATTTGGAACTCGGAATTTGGAACTCGGAACTCAGAATTCTGAACTTGGAATTCTGAACTTGGAATTCCAAACTCGGAATTTGGAATTTGGAACTCGGAATTCCGAACAAGGAATTCGGAATTCCAAACTCGGAATTCCAAACTCGGAATTTGGAATTTGGAATTCTGAACTCGGAATTCCAAACTTGGAATTCGGAACTTGGAATTCTGAACTCGGAACTCGGAATTTCAAACTTGGAATTCTGAACTCTGAATTCCAAACTCGGAATTCTGAACTTGTAATTCAGAACTCGGAATTCCAAACTCGTAATTAGGAACTCGAAAATCGGAATTCGGAATTTGGAACTCAGAATTTGGAATTCGGAACTCGGAATTTGGAATTCTGAACTCGGAATTTTGAATTCGGAACTCGGAATTTGGAACTTGGAATTCTGAACTCGGAACTCGGAATTTGGAACTCGGAATTTGGAACTCGGAATTTGGAACTCGGAATTTGGAACTCGGAATTTGGAACTCGGAATTTGGAATTCGGAATTCCGAACTTGGAATTCCAAACTCGGAACTCGGAATTCTGAACTCGGAATTCCCAACTCAGAATTTGGAACTCGGAATTTGGAATTCGGAACTTGGAATTCGGAAATCGGAATTTGGAACTCGGAATTCCGAACTCGGAATTCCAAACTTGGAATTCGGAACTCGGAATTTGGAATTTGGACCTCGGTATTCCGAATTCGGCACTCGGATTTCGGAACTCGGAATTTGGAACTTGGAATTCCGAACTCGGAATTCTGAACACGGAATTCGGAACATGGTACTCGGAATTCGGAATTTGGAATTTGGAATTCAGAATTTGCAATTCTGAACTCGGAATTTGGAATTTGGAACTCGGAACTTGGAATTCGGAATTCCGAACTTGGAATTCTAAACTCGGAACTTGGAATTCTGAACTCGGAATTCTGAACTCGGAATTTGGAATTCAGATCTTGCAATTCTGAACTCGGAATTTGGAATTTGGAACTCAGAATTTGGAATTTGGAACTCAGAATTTGGAATTTGGAACTCAGAATTCCGAACTTGGAATTCTAAACTCGGAACTTGGAATTCTGAACTCGGAATTCTGAACTCGGAATTTGGAATTCAGATCTTGCAATTCTGAACTTGGAATTTGGAATTTGGAACTCAGAATTTGGAATTTGGAACTCAGAATTGGGAACTCGGTATTCCGAACTCGGCACTTGGATTTCGGAACTCGGAATTTGGAATTCGGAATTTGGAATTCGGAATTCGGAACTTGGAATTCGGAACTCGGAATTCGGAACTCAGAATTTGGAATTTGGCATTCGGAATTCTGAACTCAGAATTCCGAACTCGAAATTTTGAATTTCGGAACTCGGAATTTGGAACTCGGAATTTGGAACTCGGAATTTGGAACTCGGAACTCAGAATTCTGAACTTGGAATTCTGAACTTGGAATTCCAAACTCGGAATTTGGAATTTGGAACTCGGAATTCCGAACACGGAATTCGGAATTCCAAACTCGGAATTCCAAACTCGGAATTTGGAATTTGGAATTCTGAACTCGGAATTCCAAACTTGGAATTCGGAACTTGGAATTCTGAACTCGGAACTCGGAATTTCAAACTTGGAATTCTGAACTCTGAATTCCAAACTCGGAATTCTGAACTTGTAATTCAGAACTCGGAATTCCAAACTCGTAATTAGGAACTCGAAAATCGGAATTCGGAATTTGGAACTCGGAATTTGGAACTCGGAATTTGGAATTCTGAACTCGGAATTTTGAATTCGGAACTCGGAATTTGGAACTTGGAATTCTGAACTCGGAACTCGGAATTTGGAACTCGGAATTTGGAACTCGGAATTTGGAACTCGGAATTTGGAACTCGGAATTTGGAACTCGGAATTCCAAACTCGGAATTCCAAACTCGGAAATCGGAACTCGGAAATCGGAACTCGGAATTTGGAATTCTGAGCTCGGAATTCGGAACTTGGAATTCCAAACTCGGAATTCTGAACTCGGAATTCTGAACATGGTACTCGGAATTCGGAATTTGGAATTTGGAATTCAGAATTTGCAATTCTGAACTCGGAATTTGGAATTTGGAACTCGGAACTTGGAATTCGGAATTCCGAACTTGGAATTCTAAACTCGGAACTTGGAATTCTGAACTCGGAATTCTGAACTCGGAATTTGGAATTCAGATCTTGCAATTCTGAACTCGGAATTTGGAATTTGGAACTCAGAATTTGGAATTTGGAACTCAGAATTTGGAACTCGGTATTCCGAACTCGGCACTTGGATTTCGGAACTCGGAATTTGGAATTCGGAATTCGGAATTCGGAACTTGGAATTCGGAACTCGGAATTCGGAACTCAGAATTTGGAATTTGGCATTCGGAATTCTGAACTCAGAATTCCGAACTCGAAATTTTGAATTTCGGAACTCGGAATTTGGAACTCGGAATTTGGAACTCGGAATTTGGAACTCGGAACTCAGAATTCTGAACTTGGAATTCTGAACTTGGAATTCCAAACTCGGAATTTGGAATTTGGAACTCGGAATTCCGAACACGGAATTCGGAATTCCAAACTCGGAATTCCAAACTCGGAATTTGGAATTTGGAATTCTGAACTCGGAATTCCAAACTTGGAATTCGGAACTTGGAATTCTGAACTCGGAACTCGGAATTTCAAACTTGGAATTCTGAACTCTGAATTCCAAACTCGGAATTCTGAACTTGTAATTCAGAACTCGGAATTCCAAACTCGTAATTAGGAACTCGAAAATCGGAATTCGGAATTTGGAACTCGGAATTTGGAATTCGGAACTCGGAATTTGGAATTCTGAACTCGGAATTTTGAATTCGGAACTCGGAATTTGGAACTTGGAATTCTGAACTCGGAACTCGGAATTCGGAACTCTGAATTCGGAACTCGGAATTTGGAACTCGCAATTTGGAACTCGGAATTTGGAATTCGGAATTCCGAACTTGGAATTCCAAACTCGGAACTCGGAATTCTGAACTCGGAATTCCCAACTCGGAATTTGGAACTCGGAATTTGGAATTCGGAAATCGGAATTTGGAACTCGGAATTCTGAACTCGGAATTCTGAACATGGTACTCGGAATTCGGAATTTGGAATTTGGAATTCAGAATTTGCAATTCTGAACTCGGAATTTGGAATTTGGAACTCGGAACTTGGAATTCGGAATTCCGAACTTGGAATTCTAAACTCGGAACTTGGAATTCTGAACTCGGAATTCTGAACTCGGAATTTGGAATTCAGATCTTGCAATTCTGAACTCGGAATTTGGAATTTGGAACTCAGAATTTGGAATTTGGAACTCAGAATTCCGAACTTGGAATTCTAAACTCGGAACTTGGAATTCTGAACTCGGAATTCTGAACTCGGAATTTGGAATTCAGATCTTGCAATTCTGAACTCGGAATTTGGAATTTGGAACTCAGAATTTGGAATTTGGAACTCGGTATTCCGAACTCGGCACTTGGATTTCGGAACTCGGAATTTGGAATTCGGAATTCGGAATTCGGAACTTGGAATTCGGAACTCGGAATTCGGAACTCAGAATTTGGAATTTGGCATTCGGAATTCTGAACTCAGAATTCCGAACTCGAAATTTTGAATTTCGGAACTCGGAATTTGGAACTCGGAATTTGGAACTCGGAATTTGGAACTCGGAACTCAGAATTCTGAACTTGGAATTCTGAACTTGGAATTCCAAACTCGGAATTTGGAATTTGGAATTCTGAACTCGGAATTCCAAACTTGGAATTCGGAACTTGGAATTCTGAACTCGGAACTCGGAATTTCAAACTTGGAATTCTGAACTCTGAATTCCAAACTCGGAATTCTGAACTTGTAATTCAGAACTCGGAATTCCAAACTCGTAATTAGGAACTCGAAAATCGGAATTCGGAATTTGGAACTCGGAATTTGGAATTCGGAACTCGGAATTTGGAATTCTGAACTCGGAATTTTGAATTCGGAACTCGGAATTTGGAACTTGGAATTCTGAACTCGGAACTCGGAATTCGGAACTCTGAATTTGGAACTCGGAATTTGGAATTCGGAATTCCGAACTTGGAATTCCAAACTCGGAACTCGGAATTCTGAACTCGGAATTCCCAACTCGGAATTTGGAACTCGGAATTTGGAATTCGGAACTTGGAATTCGGAAATCGGAATTTGGAACTCGGAATTCCGAACTCGGAATTCCAAACTTGGAATTCGGAACTCGGAATTTGGAATTTGGACCTCGGTATTCCGAATTCGGCACTCGGATTTCGGAACTCGGAATTTGGAACTTGGAATTCTGAACTCGGAACTCGGAATTTCAAACTTGGAATTCCGAACTCAGAATTTGGAATTTGGAATTTTGAACTCGGAATTCCAAAGTCGGAATTCTGAACTCGGAATTTGGAATTTGGAATTTTGAACTTGGAATTCTGAACTCGGAATTCTGAACTCGGAATTCTGAACATGGTACTCGGAATTCGGAATTTGGAATTTGGAATTCAGAACTTGCAATTCTGAACTCGGAATTTGGAATTTGGAACTCAGAATTTGGAACTCGGTATTCCGAACTCGGCACTTGGATTTCGGAACTCGGAATTTGGAATTCTGAACTCGGAATTCGGATTTTGGAATTCTGAACTCGGAATTCTGAACTCGGAATTTGGAATTCAGATCTTGCAATTCTGAACTCGGAATTTGGAATTTGGAACTCAGAATTTGGAATTTGGAACTCAGAATTTGGAACTCGGTATTCCGAACTCGGCACTTGGATTTCGGAACTCGGAATTTGGAATTCGGAATTCGGAATTCGGAACTTGGAATTCGGAACTCGGAATTCGGAACTCAGAATTTGGAATTTGGCATTCGGAATTCTGAACTCAGAATTCCGAACTCGAAATTTTGAATTTCGGAACTCGGAATTTGGAACTCGGAATTTGGAACTCGGAATTTGGAACTCGGAACTCAGAATTCTGAACTTGGAATTCTGAACTTGGAATTCCAAACTCGGAATTTGGAATTTGGAACTCGGAATTCCGAACACGGAATTCGGAATTCCAAACTCGGAATTCCAAACTCGGAATTTGGAATTTGGAATTCTGAACTCGGAATTCCAAACTTGGAATTCGGAACTTGGAATTCTGAACTCGGAACTCGGAATTTCAAACTTGGAATTCTGAACTCTGAATTCCAAACTCGGAATTCTGAACTTGTAATTCAGAACTCGGAATTCCAAACTCGTAATTAGGAACTCGAAAATCGGAATTCGGAATTTGGAACTCGGAATTTGGAATTCGGAACTCGGAATTTGGAATTCTGAACTCGGAATTTTGAATTCGGAACTCGGAATTTGGAACTTGGAATTCTGAACTCGGAACTCGGAATTCGGAACTCGGAATTTGGAACTCGGAATTTGGAACTCGGAATTTGGAACTCGGAATTTGGAACTCGGAATTCCAAACTCGGAAATCGGAACTCGGAATTTGGAATTCTGAACTCGGAATTCGGAACTTGGAATTCCGAACTCGGAATTCTGAACTCGGAATTCTGAACATGGTACTCGGAATTCGGAATTTGGAATTTGGAATTCAGAATTTGCAATTCTGAACTCGGAATTTGGAATTTGGAACTCGGAACTTGGAATTCGGAATTCCGAACTTGGAATTCTAAACTCGGAACTTGGAATTCTGAACTCGGAATTCTGAACTCGGAATTTGGAATTCAGATCTTGCAATTCTGAACTCGGAATTTGGAATTTGGAACTCAGAATTTGGAATTTGGAACTCAGAATTTGGAACTCGGTATTCCGAACTCGGCACTTGGATTTCGGAACTCGGAATTTGGAATTCGGAATTCGGAATTCGGAACTTGGAATTCGGAACTCGGAATTCGGAACTCAGAATTTGGAATTTGGCATTCGGAATTCTGAACTCAGAATTCCGAACTCGAAATTTTGAATTTCGGAACTCGGAATTTGGAACTCGGAATTTGGAACTCGGAATTTGGAACTCGGAACTCAGAATTCTGAACTTGGAATTCTGAACTTGGAATTCCAAACTCGGAATTTGGAATTTGGAACTCGGAATTCCGAACACGGAATTCGGAATTCCAAACTCGGAATTCCAAACTCGGAATTTGGAATTTGGAATTCTGAACTCGGAATTCCAAACTTGGAATTCTGAACTCGGAACTCGGAATTTCAAACTTGGAATTCTGAACTCTGAATTCCAAACTCGGAATTCTGAACTTGTAATTCAGAACTCGGAATTCCAAACTCATAATTAGGAACTCGAAAATCGGAATTCGGAATTTGGAACTCGGAATTTGGAATTCGGAACTCGGAATTTGGAATTCTGAACTCGGAATTTTGAATTCGGAACTCGGAATTTGGAACTTGGAATTCTGAACTCGGAACTCGGAATTTGGAACTCGGAATTTGGAACTCGGAATTTGGAACTCGGAATTTGGAACTCGGAATTTGGAACTCGGAATTCCAAACTCGGAAATCGGAACTCGGAATTTGGAATTCTGAACTCGGAATTCGGAACTTGGAATTCCGAACTCGGAATTCTGAACTCGGAATTCTGAACATGGTACTCGGAATTCGGAATTTGGAATTTGGAATTCAGAATTTGCAATTCTGAACTCGGAATTTGGAATTTGGAACTCGGAACTTGGAATTCGGAATTCCGAACTTGGAATTCTAAACTCGGAACTTGGAATTCTGAACTCGGAATTCTGAACTCGGAATTTGGAATTCAGATCTTGCAATTCTGAACTCGGAATTTGGAATTTGGAACTCAGAATTTGGAATTTGGAACTCAGAATTTGGAACTCGGTATTCCGAACTCGGCACTTGGATTTCGGAACTCGGAATTTGGAATTCGGAATTCGGAATTCGGAACTTGGAATTCGGAACTCGGAATTCGGAACTCAGAATTTGGAATTTGGCATTCGGAATTCTGAACTCAGAATTCCGAACTCGAAATTTTGAATTTCGGAACTCGGAATTTGGAACTCGGAATTTGGAACTCGGAATTTGGAACTCGGAACTCAGAATTCTGAACTTGGAATTCTGAACTTGGAATTCCAAACTCGGAATTTGGAATTTGGAACTCGGAATTCCGAACACGGAATTCGGAATTCCAAACTCGGAATTCCAAACTCGGAATTTGGAATTTGGAATTCTGAACTCGGAATTCCAAACTTGGAATTCGGAACTTGGAATTCTGAACTCGGAATTTGGAATTTGGAACTCAGAATTTGGAACTCGGTATTCCGAACTCGGCACTTGGATTTCGGAACTCGGAATTTGGAATTCTGAAATCGGAATTCGGATTTTGGAATTCTGAACTCGGAATTCGGAACTCGGAATTTAGAATTTGGCATTCGGAATTCTGAACTCGGAATTCCGAACTCAAAATTTGGAATTTCGGAACTCGGAATTTGGAACTTGGAATTCTAAACTCGGAACTTGGAATTCTGAACTCGGAATTCTGAACTCGGAATTTGGAATTCAGATCTTGCAATTCTGAACTCGGAATTTGGAATTTGGAACTCAGAATTTGGAATTTGGAACTCAGAATTTGGAACTCGGTATTCCGAACTCGGCACTTGGATTTCGGAACTCGGAATTTGGAATTCGGAATTCGGAATTCGGAACTTGGAATTCGGAACTCGGAATTCGGAACTCAGAATTTGGAATTTGGCATTCGGAATTCTGAACTCAGAATTCCGAACTCGAAATTTTGAATTTCGGAACTCGGAATTTGGAACTCGGAATTTGGAACTCGGAATTTGGAACTCGGAACTCAGAATTCTGAACTTGGAATTCTGAACTTGGAATTCCAAACTCGGAATTTGGAATTTGGAACTCGGAATTCCGAACAAGGAATTCGGAATTCCAAACTCGGAATTCCAAACTCGGAATTTGGAATTTGGAATTCTGAACTCGGAATTCCAAACTTGGAATTCGGAACTTGGAATTCTGAACTCGGAACTCGGAATTTCAAACTTGGAATTCTGAACTCTGAATTCCAAACTCGGAATTCTGAACTTGTAATTCAGAACTCGGAATTCCAAACTCGTAATTAGGAACTCGAAAATCGGAATTCGGAATTTGGAACTCAGAATTTGGAATTCGGAACTCGGAATTTGGAATTCTGAACTCGGAATTTTGAATTCGGAACTCGGAATTTGGAACTTGGAATTCTGAACTCGGAACTCGGAATTTGGAACTCGGAATTTGGAACTCGGAATTTGGAACTCGGAATTTGGAACTCGGAATTTGGAACTCGGAATTTGGAATTCGGAATTCCGAACTTGGAATTCCAAACTCGGAACTCGGAATTCTGAACTCGGAATTCCCAACTCAGAATTTGGAACTCGGAATTTGGAATTCGGAACTTGGAATTCGGAAATCGGAATTTGGAACTCGGAATTCCGAACTCGGAATTCCAAACTTGGAATTCGGAACTCGGAATTTGGAATTTGGACCTCGGTATTCCGAATTCGGCACTCGGATTTCGGAACTCGGAATTTGGAACTTGGAATTCCGAACTCGGAATTCTGAACACGGAATTCGGAACATGGTACTCGGAATTCGGAATTTGGAATTTGGAATTCAGAATTTGCAATTCTGAACTCGGAATTTGGAATTTGGAACTCGGAACTTGGAATTCGGAATTCCGAACTTGGAATTCTAAACTCGGAACTTGGAATTCTGAACTCGGAATTCTGAACTCGGAATTTGGAATTCAGATCTTGCAATTCTGAACTCGGAATTTGGAATTTGGAACTCAGAATTTGGAATTTGGAACTCAGAATTTGGAATTTGGAACTCAGAATTCCGAACTTGGAATTCTAAACTCGGAACTTGGAATTCTGAACTCGGAATTCTGAACTCGGAATTTGGAATTCAGATCTTGCAATTCTGAACTTGGAATTTGGAATTTGGAACTCAGAATTTGGAATTTGGAACTCAGAATTTGGAACTCGGTATTCCGAACTCGGCACTTGGATTTCGGAACTCGGAATTTGGAATTCGGAATTTGGAATTCGGAATTCGGAACTTGGAATTCGGAACTCGGAATTCGGAACTCAGAATTTGGAATTTGGCATTCGGAATTCTGAACTCAGAATTCCGAACTCGAAATTTTGAATTTCGGAACTCGGAATTTGGAACTCGGAATTTGGAACTCGGAATTTGGAACTCGGAACTCAGAATTCTGAACTTGGAATTCTGAACTTGGAATTCCAAACTCGGAATTTGGAATTTGGAACTCGGAATTCCGAACACGGAATTCGGAATTCCAAACTCGGAATTCCAAACTCGGAATTTGGAATTTGGAATTCTGAACTCGGAATTCCAAACTTGGAATTCGGAACTTGGAATTCTGAACTCGGAACTCGGAATTTCAAACTTGGAATTCTGAACTCTGAATTCCAAACTCTGAATTCTGAACTTGTAATTCAGAACTCGGAATTCCAAACTCGTAATTAGGAACTCGAAAATCGGAATTCGGAATTTGGAACTCGGAATTTGGAATTCGGAACTCGGAATTTGGAATTCTGAACTCGGAATTTTGAATTCGGAACTCGGAATTTGGAACTTGGAATTCTGAACTCGGAACTCGGAATTTGGAACTCGGAATTTGGAACTCGGAATTTGGAACTCGGAATTTGGAACTCGGAATTTGGAACTCGGAATTTGGAACTCGGAATTTGGAACTCGGAATTCCAAACTCGGAAATCGGAACTCGGAATTTGGAATTCTGAGCTCGGAATTCGGAACTTGGAATTCCAAACTCGGAATTCTGAACTCGGAATTCTGAACATGGTACTCGGAATTCGGAATTTGGAATTTGGAATTCAGAATTTGCAATTCTGAACTCGGAATTTGGAATTTGGAACTCGGAACTTGGAATTCGGAATTCCGAACTTGGAATTCTAAACTCGGAACTTGGAATTCTGAACTCGGAATTCTGAACTCGGAATTTGGAATTCAGATCTTGCAATTCTGAACTCGGAATTTGGAATTTGGAACTCAGAATTTGGAATTTGGAACTCAGAATTTGGAACTCGGTATTCCGAACTCGGCACTTGGATTTCGGAACTCGGAATTTGGAATTCGGAATTTGGAATTCGGAACTTGGAATTCGGAACTCGGAATTCGGAACTCAGAATTTGGAATTTGGCATTCGGAATTCTGAACTCAGAATTCCGAACTCGAAATTTTGAATTTCGGAACTCGGAATTTGGAACTCGGAATTTGGAACTCGGAATTTGGAACTCGGAACTCAGAATTCTGAACTTGGAATTCTGAACTTGGAATTCCAAACTCGGAATTTGGAATTTGGAACTCGGAATTCCGAACACGGAATTCGGAATTCCAAACTCGGAATTCCAAACTCGGAATTTGGAATTTGGAATTCTGAACTCGGAATTCCAAACTTGGAATTCGGAACTTGGAATTCTGAACTCGGAACTCGGAATTTCAAACTTGGAATTCTGAACTCTGAATTCCAAACTCGGAATTCTGAACTTGTAATTCAGAACTCGGAATTCCAAACTCGTAATTAGGAACTCGAAAATCGGAATTCGGAATTTGGAACTCGGAATTTGGAATTCGGAACTCGGAATTTGGAATTCTGAACTCGGAATTTTGAATTCGGAACTCGGAATTTGGAACTTGGAATTCTGAACTCGGAACTCGGAATTCGGAACTCTGAATTCGGAACTCGGAATTTGGAACTCGCAATTTGGAACTCGGAATTTGGAATTCGGAATTCCGAACTTGGAATTCCAAACTCGGAACTCGGAATTCTGAACTCGGAATTCCCAACTCGGAATTTGGAACTCGGAATTTGGAATTCGGAAATCGGAATTTGGAACTCGGAATTCCGAACTCGGAATTCTGAACATGGTACTCGGAATTCGGAATTTGGAATTTGGAATTCAGAATTTGCAATTCTGAACTCGGAATTTGGAATTTGGAACTCGGAACTTGGAATTCGGAATTCCGAACTTGGAATTCTAAACTCGGAACTTGGAATTCTGAACTCGGAATTCTGAACTCGGAATTTGGAATTCAGATCTTGCAATTCTGAACTCGGAATTTGGAATTTGGAACTCAGAATTTGGAATTTGGAACTCAGAATTCCGAACTTGGAATTCTAAACTCGGAACTTGGAATTCTGAACTCGGAATTCTGAACTCGGAATTTGGAATTCAGATCTTGCAATTCTGAACTCGGAATTTGGAATTTGGAACTCAGAATTTGGAATTTGGAACTCGGTATTCCGAACTCGGCACTTGGATTTCGGAACTCGGAATTTGGAATTCGGAATTCGGAATTCGGAACTTGGAATTCGGAACTCGGAATTCGGAACTCAGAATTTGGAATTTGGCATTCTGAACTTGGAATTCCAAACTCGGAATTTGGAATTTGGAACTCGGAATTCCGAACACGGAATTCGGAATTCCAAACTCGGAATTCCAAACTCGGAATTTGGAATTTGGAATTCTGAACTCGGAATTCCAAACTTGGAATTCGGAACTTGGAATTCTGAACTCGGAACTCGGAATTTCAAACTTGGAATTCTGAACTCTGAATTCCAAACTCTGAATTCTGAACTTGTAATTCAGAACTCGGAATTCCAAACTCGTAATTAGGAACTCGAAAATCGGAATTCGGAATTTGGAACTCGGAATTTGGAATTCGGAACTCGGAATTTGGAATTCTGAACTCGGAATTTTGAATTCGGAACTCGGAATTTGGAACTTGGAATTCTGAACTCGGAACTCGGAATTTGGAACTCGGAATTTGGAACTCGGAATTTGGAACTCGGAATTTGGAACTCGGAATTTGGAACTCGGAATTTGGAACTCGGAATTCCAAACTCGGAAATCGGAACTCGGAATTTGGAATTCTGAGCTCGGAATTCGGAACTTGGAATTCCAAACTCGGAATTCTGAACTCGGAATTCTGAACATGGTACTCGGAATTCGGAATTTGGAATTTGGAATTCAGAATTTGCAATTCTGAACTCGGAATTTGGAATTTGGAACTCGGAACTTGGAATTCGGAATTCCGAACTTGGAATTCTAAACTCGGAACTTGGAATTCTGAACTCGGAATTCTGAACTCGGAATTTGGAATTCAGATCTTGCAATTCTGAACTCGGAATTTGGAATTTGGAACTCAGAATTTGGAATTTGGAACTCAGAATTTGGAACTCGGTATTCCGAACTCGGCACTTGGATTTCGGAACTCGGAATTTGGAATTCGGAATTTGGAATTCGGAACTTGGAATTCGGAACTCGGAATTCGGAACTCAGAATTTGGAATTTGGCATTCGGAATTCTGAACTCGGAATTCCGAACTCAAAATTTGGAATTTCGGAACTCGGAATTTGGAACTTGGAATTCCAAACTCGGAAATCAGAACTCGGAATTTGGAATTCTGAACTCGGAATTCGGAACTTGGAATTCCGAACTCGGAATTCTGAACTTGGAATTCGGAACATGGTACTCGGAATTCGGAATTTGGAATTTGGAATTCAGAATTTGCAATTCTGAACTCGGAATTTGGAATTTGGAACTCGGAACTTGGAATTCGGAATTCCGAACTTGGAATTCTAAACTCGGAACTTGGAATTCTGAACTCGGAATTCTGAACTCGGAATTTGGAATTCAGATCTTGCAATTCTGAACTCGGAATTTGGAATTTGGAACTCAGAATTTGGAATTTGGAACTCAGAATTCCGAACTTGGAATTCTAAACTCGGAACTTGGAATTCTGAACTCGGAATTCTGAACTCGGAATTTGGAATTCAGATCTTTCAATTCTGAACTCGGAATTTGGAATTTGGAACTCAGAATTTGGAATTTGGAACTCAGAATTTGGAACTCGGTATTCCGAACTCGGCACTTGGATTTCGGAACTCGGAATTTGGAATTCGGAATTCGGAATTCGGAACTTGGAATTCGGAACTCGGAATTCGGAACTCAGAATTTGGAATTTGGCATTCGGAATTCTGAACTCAGAATTCCGAACTCGAAATTTTGAATTTCGGAACTCGGAATTTGGAACTCGGAATTTGGAACTCGGAATTTGGAACTCGGAACTCAGAATTCTGAACTTGGAATTCTGAACTTGGAATTCCAAACTCGGAATTTGGAATTTGGAACTCGGAATTCCGAACAAGGAATTCGGAATTCCAAACTCGGAATTCCAAACTCGGAATTTGGAATTTGGAATTCTGAACTCGGAATTCCAAACTTGGAATTCGGAACTTGGAATTCTGAACTCGGAACTCGGAATTTCAAACTTGGAATTCTGAACTCTGAATTCCAAACTCGGAATTCTGAACTTGTAATTCAGAACTCGGAATTCCAAACTCGTAATTAGGAACTCGAAAATCGGAATTCGGAATTTGGAACTCAGAATTTGGAATTCGGAACTCGGAATTTGGAATTCTGAACTCGGAATTTTGAATTCGGAACTCGGAATTTGGAACTTGGAATTCTGAACTCGGAACTCGGAATTTGGAACTCGGAATTTGGAACTCGGAATTTGGAACTCGGAATTTGGAACTCGGAATTTGGAACTCGGAATTTGGAATTCGGAATTCCGAACTTGGAATTCCAAACTCGGAACTCGGAATTCTGAACTCGGAATTCCCAACTCAGAATTTGGAACTCGGAATTTGGAATTCGGAACTTGGAATTCGGAAATCGGAATTTGGAACTCGGAATTCCGAACTCGGAATTCCAAACTTGGAATTCGGAACTCGGAATTTGGAATTTGGACCTCGGTATTCCGAATTCGGCACTCGGATTTCGGAACTCGGAATTTGGAACTTGGAATTCCGAACTCGGAATTCTGAACACGGAATTCGGAACATGGTACTCGGAATTCGGAATTTGGAATTTGGAATTCAGAATTTGCAATTCTGAACTCGGAATTTGGAATTTGGAACTCGGAACTTGGAATTCGGAATTCCGAACTTGGAATTCTAAACTCGGAACTTGGAATTCTGAACTCGGAATTCTGAACTCGGAATTTGGAATTCAGATCTTGCAATTCTGAACTCGGAATTTGGAATTTGGAACTCAGAATTTGGAATTTGGAACTCAGAATTTGGAATTTGGAACTCAGAATTCCGAACTTGGAATTCTAAACTCGGAACTTGGAATTCTGAACTCGGAATTCTGAACTCGGAATTTGGAATTCAGATCTTGCAATTCTGAACTTGGAATTTGGAATTTGGAACTCAGAATTTGGAATTTGGAACTCAGAATTTGGAACTCCGTATTCCGAACTCGGCACTTGGATTTCGGAACTCGGAATTTGGAATTCGGAATTTGGAATTCGGAATTCGGAACTTGGAATTCGGAACTCGGAATTCGGAACTCAGAATTTGGAATTTGGCATTCGGAATTCTGAACTCAGAATTCCGAACTCGAAATTTTGAATTTCGGAACTCGGAATTTGGAACTCGGAATTTGGAACTCGGAATTTGGAACTCGGAACTCAGAATTCTGAACTTGGAATTCTGAACTTGGAATTCCAAACTCGGAATTTGGAATTTGGAACTCGGAATTCCGAACACGGAATTCGGAATTCCAAACTCGGAATTCCAAACTCGGAATTTGGAATTTGGAATTCTGAACTCGGAATTCCAAACTTGGAATTCGGAACTTGGAATTCTGAACTCGGAACTCGGAATTTCAAACTTGGAATTCTGAACTCTGAATTCCAAACTCTGAATTCTGAACTTGTAATTCAGAACTCGGAATTCCAAACTCGTAATTAGGAACTCGAAAATCGGAATTCGGAATTTGGAACTCGGAATTTGGAATTCGGAACTCGGAATTTGGAATTCTGAACTCGGAATTTTGAATTCGGAACTCGGAATTTGGAACTTGGAATTCTGAACTCGGAACTCGGAATTTGGAACTCGGAATTTGGAACTCGGAATTTGGAACTCGGAATTTGGAACTCGGAATTTGGAACTCGGAATTTGGAACTCGGAATTCCAAACTCGGAAATCGGAACTCGGAATTTGGAATTCTGAGCTCGGAATTCGGAACTTGGAATTCCAAACTCGGAATTCTGAACTCGGAATTCTGAACATGGTACTCGGAATTCGGAATTTGGAATTTGGAATTCAGAATTTGCAATTCTGAACTCGGAATTTGGAATTTGGAACTCGGAACTTGGAATTCGGAATTCCGAACTTGGAATTCTAAACTCGGAACTTGGAATTCTGAACTCGGAATTCTGAACTCGGAATTTGGAATTCAGATCTTGCAATTCTGAACTCGGAATTTGGAACTCAGAATTTGGAATTTGGAACTCAGAATTTGGAACTCGGTATTCCGAACTCGGCACTTGGATTTCGGAACTCGGAATTTGGAATTCGGAATTCGGAATTCGGAACTTGGAATTCGGAACTCGGAATTCGGAACTCAGAATTTGGAATTTGGCATTCGGAATTCTGAACTCAGAATTCCGAACTCGAAATTTTGAATTTCGGAACTCGGAATTTGGAACTCGGAATTTGGAACTCGGAATTTGGAACTCGGAACTCAGAATTCTGAACTTGGAATTCTGAACTTGGAATTCCAAACTCGGAATTTGGAATTTGGAACTCGGAATTCCGAACACGGAATTCGGAATTCCAAACTCGGAATTCCAAACTCGGAATTTGGAATTTGGAATTCTGAACTCGGAATTCCAAACTTGGAATTCGGAACTTGGAATTCTGAACTCGGAACTCGGAATTTCAAACTTGGAATTCTGAACTCTGAATTCCAAACTCGGAATTCTGAACTTGTAATTCAGAACTCGGAATTCCAAACTCGTAATTAGGAACTCGAAAATCGGAATTCGGAATTTGGAACTCGGAATTTGGAATTCGGAACTCGGAATTTGGAATTCTGAACTCGGAATTTTGAATTCGGAACTCGGAATTTGGAACTTGGAATTCTGAACTCGGAACTCGGAATTCGGAACTCTGAATTCGGAACTCGGAATTTGGAACTCGCAATTTGGAACTCGGAATTTGGAATTCGGAATTCCGAACTTGGAATTCCAAACTCGGAACTCGGAATTCTGAACTCGGAATTCCCAACTCGGAATTTGGAACTCGGAATTTGGAATTTGGAAATCGGAATTTGGAACTCGGAATTCCGAACTCGGAATTCTGAACATGGTACTCGGAATTCGGAATTTGGAATTTGGAATTCAGAATTTGCAATTCTGAACTCGGAATTTGGAATTTGGAACTCGGAACTTGGAATTCGGAATTCCGAACTTGGAATTCTAAACTCGGAACTTGGAATTCTGAACTCGGAATTCTGAACTCGGAATTTGGAATTCAGATCTTGCAATTCTGAACTCGGAATTTGGAATTTGTAACTCAGAATTTGGAATTTGGAACTCAGAATTCCGAACTTGGAATTCTAAACTCGGAACTTGGAATTCTGAACTCGGAATTCTGAACTCGGAATTTGGAATTCAGATCTTGCAATTCTGAACTCGGAATTTGGAATTTGGAACTCAGAATTTGGAATTTGGAACTCGGTATTCCGAACTCGGCACTTGGATTTCGGAACTCGGAATTTGGAATTTGGAATTCGGAATTCGGAACTTGGAATTCGGAACTCGGAATTCGGAACTCAGAATTTGGAATTTGGCATTCGGAATTCTGAACTCAGAATTCCGAACTCGAAATTTTGAATTTCGGAACTCGGAATTTGGAACTCGGAATTTGGAACTCGGAATTTGGAACTCGGAACTCAGAATTCTGAACTTGGAATTCTGAACTTGGAATTCCAAACTCGGAATTTGGAATTTGGAACTCAGAATTCCGAACACGGAATTCGGAATTCCAAACTCGGAATTCCAAACTCGGAATTTGGAATTTGGAATTCTGAACTCGGAATTCCAAACTTGGAATTCGGAACTTGGAATTCTGAACTCGGAACTCGGAATTTCAAACTTGGAATTCTGAACTCTGAATTCCAAACTCGGAATTCTGAACTTGTAATTCAGAACTCGGAATTCCAAACTCGTAATTAGGAACTCGAAAATCGGAATTCGGAATTTGGAACTCGGAATTTGGAATTCGGAACTCGGAATTTGGAATTCTGAACTCGGAATTTTGAATTCGGAACTCGGAATTTGGAACTTGGAATTCTGAACTCGGAACTCGGAATTCGGAACTCTGAATTTGGAACTCGGAATTTGGAATTTGGAATTCCGAACTTGGAATTCCAAACTCGGAACTCGGAATTCTGAACTCGGAATTCCCAACTCGGAATTTGGAACTCGGAATTTGGAATTCGGAACTTGGAATTCGGAAATCGGAATTTGGAACTCGGAATTCCGAACTCGGAATTCCAAACTTGGAATTCGGAACTCGGAATTTGGAATTTGGACCTCGGTATTCCGAATTCGGCACTCGGATTTCGGAACTCGGAATTTGGAACTTGGAATTCTGAACTCGGAACTCGGAATTTCAAACTTGGAATTCCGAACTCAGAATTTGGAATTTGGAATTTTGAACTCGGAATTCCAAAGTCGGAATTCTGAACTCGGAATTTGGAATTTGGAATTTTGAACTTGGAATTCTGAACTCGGAATTCTGAACTCGGAATTCTGAACATGGTACTCGGAATTCGGAATTTGGAATTTGGAATTCAGAACTTGCAATTCTGAACTCGGAATTTGGAATTTGGAACTCAGAATTTGGAACTCGGTATTCCGAACTCGGCACTTGGATTTCGGAACTCGGAATTTGGAATTCTGAACTCGGAATTCGGATTTTGGAATTCTGAACTCGGAATTCTGAACTCGGAATTTGGAATTCAGATCTTGCAATTCTGAACTCGGAATTTGGAATTTGGAACTCAGAATTTGGAATTTGGAACTCAGAATTTGGAACTCGGTATTCCGAACTCGGCACTTGGATTTCGGAACTCGGAATTTGGAATTCGGAATTCGGAATTCGGAACTTGGAATTCGGAACTCGGAATTCGGAACTCAGAATTTGGAATTTGGCATTCGGAATTCTGAACTCAGAATTCCGAACTCGAAATTTTGAATTTCGGAACTCGGAATTTGGAACTCGGAATTTGGAACTCGGAATTTGGAACTCGGAACTCAGAATTCTGAACTTGGAATTCTGAACTTGGAATTCCAAACTCGGAATTTGGAATTTGGAACTCGGAATTCCGAACACGGAATTCGGAATTCCAAACTCGGAATTCCAAACTCGGAATTTGGAATTTGGAATTCTGAACTCGGAATTCCAAACTTGGAATTCGGAACTTGGAATTCTGAACTCGGAACTCGGAATTTCAAACTTGGAATTCTGAACTCTGAATTCCAAACTCGGAATTCTGAACTTGTAATTCAGAACTCGGAATTCCAAACTCGTAATTAGGAACTCGAAAATCGGAATTCGGAATTTGGAACTCGGAATTTGGAATTCGGAACTCGGAATTTGGAATTCTGAACTCGGAATTTTGAATTCGGAACTCGGAATTTGGAACTTGGAATTCTGAACTCGGAACTCGGAATTCGGAACTCGGAATTCGGAACTCGGAATTTGGAACTCGCAATTTGGAACTCGGAATTTGGAATTCGGAATTCCGAACTTGGAATTCCAAACTCGGAACTCGGAATTCTGAACTCGGAATTCCCAACTCGGAATTTGGAACTCGGAATTTGGAATTCGGAACTTGGAATTCGGAAATCGGAATTTGGAACTCGGAATTCCGAACTCGGAATTCTGAACATGGTACTCGGAATTCGGAATTTGGAATTTGGAATTCAGAATTTGCAATTCTGAACTCGGAATTTGGAATTTGGAACTCGGAACTTGGAATTCGGAATTCCGAACTTGGAATTCTAAACTCGGAACTTGGAATTCTGAACTCGGAATTCTGAACTCGGAATTTGGAATTCAGATCTTGCAATTCTGAACTCGGAATTTGGAATTTGGAACTCAGAATTTGGAATTTGGAACTCAGAATTCCGAACTTGGAATTCTAAACTCGGAACTTGGAATTCTGAACTCGGAATTCTGAACTCGGAATTTGGAATTCAGATCTTGCAATTCTGAACTCGGAATTTGGAATTTGGAACTCAGAATTTGGAATTTGGAACTCAGAATTTGGAACTCGGTATTCCGAACTCGGCACTTGGATTTCGGAACTCGGAATTTGGAATTCGGAATTCGGAATTCGGAACTTGGAATTCGGAACTCGGAATTCGGAACTCAGAATTTGGAATTTGGCATTCGGAATTCTGAACTCAGAATTCCGAACTCGAAATTTTGAATTTCGGAACTCGGAATTTGGAACTCGGAATTTGGAACTCGGAATTTGGAACTCGGAACTCAGAATTCTGAACTTGGAATTCTGAACTTGGAATTCCAAACTCGGAATTTGGAATTTGGAACTCAGAATTCCAAACACGGAATTCGGAATTCCAAACTCGGAATTCCAAACTCGGAATTTGGAATTTGGAATTCTGAACTCGGAATTCCAAACTTGGAATTCGGAACTTGGAATTCTGAACTCGGAACTCGGAATTTCAAACTTGGAATTCTGAACTCTGAATTCCAAACTCGGAATTCTGAACTTGTAATTCAGAACTCGGAATTCCAAACTCGTAATTAGGAACTCGAAAATCGGAATTCGGAATTTGGAACTCGGAATTTGGAATTCGGAACTCGGAATTTGGAATTCTGAACTCGGAATTTTGAATTCGGAACTCGGAATTTGGAACTTGGAATTCTGAACTCGGAACTCGGAATTCGGAACTCTGAATTTGGAACTCGGAATTTGGAATTCGGAATTCCGAACTTGGAATTCCAAACTCGGAACTCGGAATTCTGAACTCGGAATTCCCAACTCGGAATTTGGAACTCGGAATTTGGAATTCGGAATTCGGAATTCGGAACTTGGAATTCGGAACTCGGAATTCGGAACTCAGAATTTGGAATTTGGCATTCGGAATTCTGAACTCAGAATTCCGAACTCGAAATTTTGAATTTCGGAACTCGGAATTTGGAACTCGGAATTTGGAACTCGGAATTTGGAACTCGGAACTCAGAATTCTGAACTTGGAATTCTGAACTTGGAATTCCAAACTCGGAATTTGGAATTTGGAACTCAGAATTCCAAACACGGAATTCGGAATTCCAAACTCGGAATTCCAAACTCGGAATTTGGAATTTGGAATTCTGAACTCGGAATTCCAAACTTGGAATTCGGAACTTGGAATTCTGAACTCGGAACTCGGAATTTCAAACTTGGAATTCTGAACTCTGAATTCCAAACTCGGAATTCTGAACTTGTAATTCAGAACTCGGAATTCCAAACTCGTAATTAGGAACTCGAAAATCGGAATTCGGAATTTGGAACTCGGAATTTGGAATTCGGAACTCGGAATTTGGAATTCTGAACTCGGAATTTTGAATTCGGAACTCGGAATTTGGAACTTGGAATTCTGAACTCGGAACTCGGAATTCGGAACTCTGAATTTGGAACTCGGAATTTGGAATTCGGAATTCCGAACTTGGAATTCCAAACTCGGAACTCGGAATTCTGAACTCGGAATTCCCAACTCGGAATTTGGAACTCGGAATTTGGAATTCGGAATTCGGAATTCGGAACTTGGAATTCGGAACTCGGAATTCGGAACTCAGAATTTGGAATTTGGCATTCGGAATTCTGAACTCAGAATTCCGAACTCGAAATTTTGAATTTCGGAACTCGGAATTTGGAACTCGGAATTTGGAACTCGGAATTTGGAACTCGGAACTCAGAATTCTGAACTTGGAATTCTGAACTTGGAATTCCAAACTCGGAATTTGGAATTTGGAACTCAGAATTCCAAACACGGAATTCGGAATTCCAAACTCGGAATTCCAAACTCGGAATTTGGAATTTGGAATTCTGAACTCGGAATTCCAAACTTGGAATTCGGAACTTGGAATTCTGAACTCGGAACTCGGAATTTCAAACTTGGAATTCTGAACTCTGAATTCCAAACTCGGAATTCTGAACTTGTAATTCAGAACTCGGAATTCCAAACTCGTAATTAGGAACTCGAAAATCGGAATTCGGAATTTGGAACTCGGAATTTGGAATTCGGAACTCGGAATTTGGAATTCTGAACTCGGAATTTTGAATTCGGAACTCGGAATTTGGAACTTGGAATTCTGAACTCGGAACTCGGAATTCGGAACTCTGAATTTGGAACTCGGAATTTGGAATTCGGAATTCCGAACTTGGAATTCCAAACTCGGAACTCGGAATTCTGAACTCGGAATTCCCAACTCGGAATTTGGAACTCGGAATTTGGAATTCGGAACTTGGAATTCGGAAATCGGAATTTGGAACTCGGAATTCCAAACTTGGAATTCGGAACTCGGAATTTGGAATTTGGACCTCGGTATTCCGAATTCGGCACTCGGATTTCGGAACTCGGAATTTGGAACTTGGAATTCTGAACTCGGAACTCGGAATTTCAAACTTGGAATTCCGAACTCAGAATTTGGAATTTGGAATTTTGAACTCGGAATTCCAAAGTCGGAATTCTGAACTCGGAATTTGGAATTTGGAATTTTGAACTTGGAATTCTGAACTCGGAATTCTGAACTCGGAATTCTGAACATGGTACTCGGAATTCGGAATTTGGAATTTGGAATTCAGAACTTGCAATTCTGAACTCGGAATTTGGAATTTGGAACTCAGAATTTGGAACTCGGTATTCCGAACTCGGCACTTGGATTTCGGAACTCGGAATTTGGAATTCTGAACTCGGAATTCGGATTTTGGAATTCTGAACTCGGAATTCGGAACTCGGAATTTAGAATTTGGCATTCGGAATTCTGAACTCGGAATTCCGAACTCAAAATTTGGAATTTCGGAACTCGGAATTTGGAACTTGGAATTCCAAACTCGGAAATCGGAACTCGGAATTTGGAATTCTGAACTCGGAATTCTGAACTTGGAATTCCGAACTCGGAATTCTGAACTCGGAATTCGGAACATGGTACTCGGAATTCGGAATTTGGAATTTGGAATTCAGAATTTGCAATTCTGAACTCGGAATTTGGAATTTGGAACTCGGAACTTGGAATTCGGAATTCCGAACTTGGAATTCTAAACTCGGAACTTGGAATTCTGAACTCGGAATTCTGAACTCGGAATTTGGAATTCAGATCTTGCAATTCTGAACTCGGAATTTGGAATTTGGAACTCAGAATTTGGAATTTGGAACTCAGAATTCCAAACTTGGAATTCTAAACTCGGAACTTGGAATTCTGAACTCGGAATTCTGAACTCGGAATTTGGAATTCAGATCTTGCAATTCTGAACTCGGAATTTGGAATTTGGAACTCAGAATTTGGAATTTGGAACTCAGAATTTGGAACTCGGTATTCCGAACTCGGCACTTGGATTTCGGAACTCGGAATTTGGAATTCGGAATTCGGAATTCGGAACTTGGAATTCGGAACTCGGAATTCGGAACTCAGAATTTGGAATTTGGCATTCGGAATTCTGAACTCAGAATTCCGAACTCGAAATTTTGAATTTCGGAACTCGGAATTTGGAACTCGGAATTTGGAACTCGGAATTTGGAACTCGGAACTCAGAATTCTGAACTTGGAATTCTGAACTTGGAATTCCAAACTCGGAATTTGGAATTTGGAACTCGGAATTCCGAACACGGAATTCGGAATTCCAAACTCGGAATTCCAAACTCGGAATTTGGAATTTGGAATTCTGAACTCGGAATTCCAAACTTGGAATTCGGAACTTGGAATTCTGAACTCGGAACTCGGAATTTCAAACTTGGAATTCTGAACTCTGAATTCCAAACTCGGAATTCTGAACTTGTAATTCAGAACTCGGAATTCCAAACTCGTAATTAGGAACTCGAAAATCGGAATTCGGAATTTGGAACTCGGAATTTGGAATTCGGAACTCGGAATTTGGAATTCTGAACTCGGAATTTTGAATTCGGAACTCGGAATTTGGAACTTGGAATTCTGAACTCGGAACTCGGAATTTGGAACTCGGAATTTGGAACTCGGAATTTGGAACTCGGAATTTGGAATTCGGAATTCCGAACTTGGAATTCCAAACTCGGAACTCGGAATTCTGAACTCGGAATTCCCAACTCAGAATTTGGAACTCGGAATTTGGAATTCGGAACTTGGAATTCGGAAATCGGAATTTGGAACTCGGAATTCCGAACTCGGAATTCCAAACTTGGAATTCGGAACTCGGAATTTGGAATTTGGACCTCGGTATTCCTAATTCGGCACTCGGATTTCGGAACTCGGAATTTGGAACTCGGAATTTGGAACTCGGAATTTGGAACTCGGAATTTGGAACTCGGAATTCAAAAATCGGAAATCGGAACTCGGAATTTGGAATTCTGAACTCGGAATTCGGAACTTGGAATTCCGAACTCGGAATTCTGAACTCGGAATTCTGAACATGGTACTCGGAATTCGGAATTTGGAATTTGGAATTCAGAATTTGCAATTCTGAACTCGGAATTTGGAATTTGGAACTCGGAACTTGGAATTCGGAATTCCGAACTTGGAATTCTAAACTCGGAACTTGGAATTCTGAACTCGGAATTCTGAACTCGGAATTTGGAATTCAGATCTTGCAATTCTGAACTCGGAATTTGGAATTTGGAACTCAGAATTTGGAATTTGGAACTCAGAATTCCGAACTTGGAATTCTAAACTCGGAACTTGGAATTCTGAACTCGGAATTCTGAACTCGGAATTTGGAATTCAGATCTTGCAATTCTGAACTCGCAATTTGGAATTTGGAACTCAGAATTTGGAATTTGGAACTCAGAATTTGGAACTCGGTATTCCGAACTCGGCACTTGGATTTCGGAACTCGGAATTTGGAATTTGGAATTCGGAATTCGGAACTTGGAATTCGGAACTCGGAATTCGGAACTCAGAATTTGGAATTTGGCATTCGGAATTCTGAACTCAGAATTCCGAACTCGAAATTTTGAATTTCGGAACTCGGAATTTGGAACTCGGAATTTGGAACTCGGAATTTGGAACTCGGAACTCGGAATTTGGAACTCGGAATTCTGAACTTGGAATTCCAAACTCGGAATTTGGAATTTGGAACTCGGAATTCCGAACACGGAATTCGGAATTCCAAACTCGGAATTCCAAACTCGGAATTTGGAATTTGGAATTCTGAACTCGGAACTCGGAATTCGGAACTCTGAATTTGGAACTCGGAATTTGGAATTCGGAATTCCGAACTTGGAATTCCAAACTCGGAACTCGGAATTCTGAACTCGGAATTCCCAACTCGGAATTTGGAACTCGGAATTTGGAATTCGGAACTTGGAATTCGGAAATCGGAATTTGGAACTCGGAATTCCGAACTCGGAATTCCAAACTTGGAATTCGGAACTCGGAATTTGGAATTTGGACCTCGGTATTCCGAATTCGGCACTCGGATTTCGGAACTTGGAATTTGGAACTTGGAATTCTGAACTCGGAACTCGGAATTATAAACTTGGAATTCCGAACTCAGAATTTGGAATTTGGAATTTTGAACTCGGAATTCCAAAGTCGGAATTCTGAACTCGGAATTTGGAATTTGGAATTTTGAACTTGGAATTCTGAACTCGGAATTCTGAACTCGGAATTCTGAACATGGTACTCGGAATTCGGAATTTGGAATTTGGAATTCAGAACTTGCAATTCTGAACTCGGAATTTGGAATTTGGAACTCAGAATTTGGAACTCGGTATTCCGAACTCGGCACTTGGATTTTGGAACTCGGAATTTGGAATTCTGAACTCGGAATTCGGATTTTGGAATTCTGAACTCGGAATTCGGAACTCGGAATTTAGAATTTGGCATTCGGAATTCTGAACTCGGAATTCCGAACTCAAAATTTGGAATTTCGGAACTCGGAATTTGGAACTTGGAATTCCAAACTCGGAAATCGGAACTCGGAATTTGGAATTCTGAACTCGGAATTCGGAACTTGGAATTCCGAACTCGGAATTCTGAACTCGGAATTCGGAACATGGTACTCGGAATTCGGAATTTGGAATTTGGAATTCAGAATTTGCAATTCTGAACTCGGAATTTGGAATTTGGAACTCGGAACTTGGAATTCGGAATTCCGAACTTGGAATTCTAAACTCGGAACTTGGAATTCTGAACTCGGAATTCTGAACTCGGAATTTGGAATTCAGATCTTGCAATTCTGAACTCGGAATTTGGAATTTGGAACTCAGAATTTGGAATTTGGAACTCAGAATTTGGAACTCGGAATTTGGAACTCGGAATTTGGAACTCGGAACTCAGAATTCTGAACTTGGAATTCTGAACTTGGAATTCCAAACTCGGAATTTGGAATTTGGAACTCGGAATTCCGAACACGGAATTCGGAATTCCAAACTCGGAATTCCAAACTCGGAATTTGGAATTTGGAATTCTGAACTCGGAATTCCAAACTTGGAATTCGGAACTTGGAATTCTGAACTCGGAACTCGGAATTTCAAACTTGGAATTCTGAACTCTGAATTCCAAACTCGGAATTCTGAACTTGTAATTCTTAACTCGGAATTCCAAACTCGTAATTAGGAACTCGAAAATCGGAATTCGGAATTTGGAACTCAGAATTTGGAATTCGGAACTCGGAATTTGGAATTCTGAACTCGGAATTTTGAATTCGGAACTCGGAATTTGGAACTTGGAATTCTGAACTCGGAACTTGGAATTTGGAACTCGGAATTTGGAACTCGGAATTTGGAACTCGGAATTTGGAACTCGGAATTTGGAACTCGGAATTTGGAATTCGGAATTCCGAACTTGGAATTCCAAACTCGGAACTCGGAATTCTGAACTCGGAATTCCCAACTCAGAATTTGGAACTCGGAATTTGGAATTCGGAACTTGGAATTCGGAACTCGGAATTTGGAACTCGGAATTCCGAACTCAGAATTCCAAACTTGGAATTCGGAACTCGGAATTTGGAATTTGGACCTCGGTATTCCGAATTCGGCACTCGGATTTCGGAACTCGGAATTTGGAACTTGGAATTCCGAACTCGGAATTCTGAACTCGGAATTCGGAACATGGTACTCGGAATTCGGAATTTGGAATTTGGAATTCAGAATTTGCAATTCTGAACTCGGAATTTGGAATTTGGAACTCGGAACTTGGAATTCGGAATTCCGAACTTGGAATTCTAAACTCGGAACTTGGAATTCTGAACTCGGAATTCTGAACTCGGAATTTGGAATTCAGATCTTGCAATTCTGAACTCGGAATTTGGAATTTGGAACTCAGAATTTGGAATTTGGAACTCAGAATTCCGAACTTGGAATTCTAAACTCGGAACTTGGAATTCTGAACTCGGAATTCTGAACTCGGAATTTGGAATTCAGATCTTGCAATTCTGAACTCGAAATTTGGAATTTGGAACTCAGAATTTGGAATTTGGAACTCAGAATTTGGAACTCGGTATTCCGAACTCGGCACTTGGATTTCGGAACTCGGAATTTGGAATTCGGAATTTGGAATTCGGAACTTGGAATTCGGAACTCGGAATTCGGAACTCAGAATTTGGAATTTGGCATTCGGAATTCTGAACTCAGAATTCCGAACTCGAAATTTTGAATTTCGGAACTCGGAATTTGGAACTCGGAATTTGGAACTCGGAATTTGGAACTCGGAACTCAGAATTCTGAACTTGGAATTCTGAACTTGGAATTCCAAACTCGGAATTTGGAATTTGGAACTCGGAATTCCGAACACGGAATTCGGAATTCCAAACTCGGAATTCCAAACTCGGAATTTGGAATTTGGAATTCTGAACTCGGAATTCCAAACTTGGAATTCGGAACTTGGAATTCTGAACTCGGAACTCGGAATTTCAAACTTGGAATTCTGAACTCTGAATTCCAAACTCGGAATTCTGAACTTGTAATTCAGAACTCGGAATTCCAAACTCGTAATTAGGAACTCGAAAATCGGAATTCGGAATTTGGAACTCGGAATTTGGAATTCGGAACTCGGAATTTGGAATTCTGAACTCGGAATTTTGAATTCGGAACTCGGAATTTGGAACTTGGAATTCTGAACTCGGAACTCGGAATTTGGAACTCGGAATTTGGAACTCGGAATTTGGAACTCGGAATTCCAAACTCGGAAATCGGAACTCGGAATTTGGAATTCTGAACTCGGAATTCGGAACTTGGAATTCCGAACTCGGAATTCTGAACTCGGAATTCGGAACATGGTACTCGGAATTCGGAATTTGGAATTTGGAATTCAGAATTTGCAATTCTGAACTCGGAATTTGGAATTTGGAACTCGGAACTTGGAATTCGGAATTCCGAACTTGGAATTCTAAACTCGGAACTTGGAATTCTGAACTCGGAATTCTGAACTCGGAATTTGGAATTCAGATCTTGCAATTCTGAACTCGGAATTTGGAATTTGGAACTCAGAATTTGGAATTTGGAACTCAGAATTTGGAACTCGGTATTCCGAACTCGGCACTTGGATTTCGGAACTCGGAATTTGGAATTCGGAACTCGGAATTTGGAACTCGGAATTTGGAACTCGGAATTTGGAACTCGGAACTCAGAATTCTGAACTTGGAATTCTGAACTTGGAATTCCAAACACGGAATTTGGAATTTGGAACTCGGAATTCCGAACACGGAATTCGGAATTCCAAACTCGGAATTCCAAACTCGGAATTTGGAATTTGGAATTCTGAACTCGGAATTCCAAACTTGGAATTCGGAACTTGGAATTCTGAACTCGGAACTCGGAATTTCAAACTTGGAATTCTGAACTCTGAATTCCAAACTCGGAATTCTGAACTTGTAATTCAGAACTCGGAATTCCAAACTCGTAATTAGGAACTCGAAAATCGGAATTCGGAATTTGGAACTCAGAATTTGGAATTCGGAACTCGGAATTTGGAATTCTGAACTCGGAATTTTGAATTCGGAACTCGGAATTTGGAACTTGGAATTCTGAACTCGGAACTCGGAATTTGGAACTCGGAATTTGGAACTCGGAATTTGGAACTCGGAATTTGGAATTCGGAATTCCGAACTTGGAATTCCAAACTCGGAACTCGGAATTCTGAACTCGGAATTCCCAACTCAGAATTTGGAACTCGGAATTTGGAATTCGGAACTTGGAATTCGGAAATCGGAATTTGGAACTCGGAATTCCGAACTCAGAATTCCAAACTTGGAATTCGGAACTCGGAATTTGGAATTTGGACCTCGGTATTCCGAATTCGGCACTCGGATTTCGGAACTCGGAATTTGGAACTTGGAATTCCGAACTCGGAATTCTGAACTCGGAATTCGGAACATGGTACTCGGAATTCGGAATTTGGAATTTGGAATTCAGAATTTGCAATTCTGAACTCGGAATTTGGAATTTGGAACTCGGAACTTGGAATTCGGAATTCCGAACTTGGAATTCTAAACTCGGAACTTGGAATTCTGAACTCGGAATTCTGAACTCGGAATTTGGAATTCAGATCTTGCAATTCTGAACTCGGAATTTGGAATTTGGAACTCAGAATTTGGAATTTGGAACTCAGAATTCCGAACTTGGAATTCTAAACTCGGAACTTGGAATTCTGAACTCGGAATTCTGAACTCGGAATTTGGAATTCAGATCTTGCAATTCTGAACTCGAAATTTGGAATTTGGAACTCAGAATTTGGAATTTGGAACTCAGAATTTGGAACTCGGTATTCCGAACTCGGCACTTGGATTTCGGAACTCGGAATTTGGAATTCGGAATTTGGAATTCGGAACTTGGAATTCGGAACTCGGAATTCGGAACTCAGAATTTGGAATTTGGCATTCGGAATTCTGAACTCAGAATTCCGAACTCGAAATTTTGAATTTCGGAACTCGGAATTTGGAACTCGGAATTTGGAACTCGGAATTTGGAACTCGGAACTCAGAATTCTGAACTTGGAATTCTGAACTTGGAATTCCAAACTCGGAATTTGGAATTTGGAACTCGGAATTCCGAACACGGAATTCGGAATTCCAAACTCGGAATTCCAAACTCGGAATTTGGAATTTGGAATTCTGAACTCGGAATTCCAAACTTGGAATTCGGAACTTGGAATTCTGAACTCGGAACTCGGAATTTCAAACTTGGAATTCTGAACTCTGAATTCCAAACTCGGAATTCTGAACTTGTAATTCAGAACTCGTAATTCCAAACTCGTAATTAGGAACTCGAAAATCGGAATTCGGAATTTGGAACTCGGAATTTGGAATTCGGAACTCGGAATTTGGAATTCTGAACTCGGAATTTTGAATTCGGAACTCGGAATTTGGAACTTGGAATTCTGAACTCGGAACTCGGAATTTGGAACTCGGAATTTGGAACTCGGAATTTGGAACTCGGAATTTGGAACTCGGAATTCCAAACTCGGAAATCGGAACTCGGAATTTGGAATTCTGAACTCGGAATTCGGAACTTGGAATTCCGAACTCGGAATTCTGAACTCGGAATTCTGAACATGGTACTCGGAATTCGGAATTTGGAATTTGGAATTCAGAATTTGCAATTCTGAACTCGGAATTTGGAATTTGGAACTCGGAACTTGGAATTCGGAATTCCGAACTTGGAATTCTAAACTCGGAACTTGGAATTCTGAACTCGGAATTCTGAACTCGGAATTTGGAATTCAGATCTTGCAATTCTGAACTCGGAATTTGGAATTTGGAACTCAGAATTTGGAATTTGGAACTCAGAATTTGGAACTCGGTATTCCGAACTCGGCACTTGGATTTCGGAACTCGGAATTTGGAATTCGGAACTCGGAATTTGGAACTCGGAATTTGGAACTCGGAATTTGGAACTCGGAACTCAGAATTCTGAACTTGGAATTCTGAACTTGGAATTCCAAACTCGGAATTTGGAATTTGGAACTCGGAATTCCGAACACGGAATTCGGAATTCCAAACTCGGAATTCCAAACTCGGAATTTGGAATTTGGAATTCTGAACTCGGAATTCCAAACTTGGAATTCGGAACTTGGAATTCTGAACTCGGAACTCGGAATTTCAAACTTGGAATTCTGAACTCTGAATTCCAAACTCGGAATTCTGAACTTGTAATTCAGAACTCGGAATTCCAAACTCGTAATTAGGAACTCGAAAATCGGAATTCGGAATTTGGAACTCAGAATTTGGAATTCGGAACTCGGAATTTGGAATTCTGAACTCGGAATTTTGAATTCGGAACTCGGAATTTGGAACTTGGAATTCTGAACTCGGAACTCGGAATTTGGAACTCGGAATTTGGAACTCGGAATTTGGAACTCGGAATTTGGAACTCGGAATTTGGAATTCGGAATTCCGAACTTGGAATTCCAAACTCGGAACTCGGAATTCTGAACTCGGAATTCCCAACTCAGAATTTGGAACTCGGAATTTGGAATTCGGAACTTGGAATTCGGAAATCGGAATTTGGAACTCGGAATTCCGAACTCAGAATTCCAAACTTGGAATTCGGAACTCGGAATTTGGAATTTGGACCTCGGTATTCCGAATTCGGCACTCGGATTTCGGAACTCGGAATTTGGAACTTGGAATTCCGAACTCGGAATTCTGAACTCGGAATTCGGAACATGGTACTCGGAATTCGGAATTTTGAATTTGGAATTCAGAATTTGCAATTCTGAACTCGGAATTTGGAATTTGGAACTCGGAACTTGGAATTCGGAATTCCGAACTTGGAATTCTAAACTCGGAACTTGGAATTCTGAACTCGGAATTCTGAACTCGGAATTTGGAATTCAGATCTTGCAATTCTGAACTCGGAATTTGGAATTTGGAACTCAGAATTTGGAATTTGGAACTCAGAATTCCGAACTTGGAATTCTAAACTCGGAACTTGGAATTCTGAACTCGGAATTCTGAACTCGGAATTTGGAATTCAGATCTTGCAATTCTGAACTCGAAATTTGGAATTTGGAACTCAGAATTTGGAATTTGGAACTCAGAATTTGGAACTCGGTATTCCGAACTCGGCACTTGGATTTCGGAACTCGGAATTTGGAATTCGGAATTTGGAATTCGGAACTTGGAATTCGGAACTCGGAATTCGGAACTCAGAATTTGGAATTTGGCATTCGGAATTCTGAACTCAGAATTCCGAACTCGAAATTTTGAATTTCGGAACTCGGAATTTGGAACTCGGAATTTGGAACTCGGAATTTGGAACTCGGAACTCAGAATTCTGAACTTGGAATTCTGAACTTGGAATTCCAAACTCGGAATTTGGAATTTGGAACTCGGAATTCCGAACACGGAATTCGGAATTCCAAACTCGGAATTCCAAACTCGGAATTTGGAATTCGGAATTCTGAACTCGGAATTCTGAACTCAAAATTTGGAATTTCGGAACTCGGAATTTGGAACTTGGAATTCCAAACTCGGAAATCGGAACTCGGAATTTGGAATTCTGAACTCGGAATTCGGAACTTGGAATTCCGAACTCGGAATTCTGAACTCGGAATTCGGAACATGGTACTCGGAATTCGGAATTTGGAATTTGGAATTCAGAATTTGCAATTCTGAACTCGGAATTTGGAATTTGGAACTCGGAACTTGGAATTCGGAATTCCGAACTTGGAATTCTAAACTCGGAACTTGGAATTCTGAACTCGGAATTCTGAACTCGGAATTTGGAATTCAGATCTTGCAATTCTGAACTCGGAATTTGGAATTTGGAACTCAGAATTTGGAATTTGGAACTCAGAATTTGGAACTCGGTATTCCGAACTCGGCACTTGGATTTCGGAACTCGGAATTTGGAATTCGGAACTCGGAATTTGGAACTCGGAATTTGGAACTCGGAATTTGGAACTCGGAACTCAGAATTCTGAACTTGGAATTCTGAACTTGGAATTCCAAACTCGGAATTTGGAATTTGGAACTCGGAATTCCGAACACGGAATTCGGAATTCCAAACTCGGAATTCCAAACTCGGAATTTGGAATTTGGAATTCTGAACTCGGAATTCCAAACTTGGAATTCGGAACTTGGAATTCTGAACTCGGAACTCGGAATTTCAAACTTGGAATTCTGAACTCTGAATTCCAAACTCGGAATTCTGAACTTGTAATTCAGAACTCGGAATTCCAAACTCGTAATTAGGAACTCGAAAATCGGAATTCGGAATTTGGAACTCAGAATTTGGAATTCGGAACTTGGAATTTGGAATTCTGAACTCGGAATTTTGAATTCGGAACTCGGAATTTGGAACTTGGAATTCTGAACTCGGAACTCGGAATTTGGAACTCGGAATTTGGAACTCGGAATTTGGAACTCGGAATTTGGAACTCGGAATTTGGAACTCGGAATTTGGAACTCGGAATTTGGAATTCGGAATTCCGAACTTGGAATTCCAAACTCGGAACTCGGAATTCTGAACTCGGAATTCCCAACTCAGAATTTGGAACTCGGAATTTGGAATTCGGAACTTGGAATTCGGAAATCGGAATTTGGAACTCGGAATTCCGAACTCAGAATTCCAAACTTGGAATTCGGAACTCGGAATTTGGAATTTGGACCTCGGTATTCCGAATTCGGCACTCGGATTTCGGAACTCGGAATTTGGAACTTGGAATTCCGAACTCGGAATTCTGAACTCGGAATTCGGAACATGGTACTCGGAATTCGGAATTTGGAATTTGGAATTCAGAATTTGCAATTCTGAACTCGGAATTTGGAATTTGGAACTCGGAACTTGGAATTCGGAATTCCGAACTTGGAATTCTAAACTCGGAACTTGGAATTCTGAACTCGGAATTCTGAACTCGGAATTTGGAATTCAGATCTTGCAATTCTGAACTCGGAATTTGGAATTTGGAACTCAGAATTTGGAATTTGGAACTCAGAATTCCGAACTTGGAATTCTAAACTCGGAACTTGGAATTCTGAACTCGGAATTCTGAACTCGGAATTTGGAATTCAGATCTTGCAATTCTGAACTCGAAATTTGGAATTTGGAACTCAGAATTTGGAATTTGGAACTCAGAATTTGGAACTCGGTATTCCGAACTCGGCACTTGGATTTCGGAACTCGGAATTTGGAATTCGGAATTTGGAATTCGGAACTTGGAATTCGGAACTCGGAATTCGGAACTCAGAATTTGGAATTTGGCATTCGGAATTCTGAACTCAGAATTCCGAACTCGAAATTTTGAATTTCGGAACTCGGAATTTGGAACTCGGAATTTGGAACTCGGAATTTGGAACTCGGAACTCAGAATTCTGAACTTGGAATTCTGAACTTGGAATTCCAAACTCGGAATTTGGAATTTGGAACTCGGAATTCCGAACACGGAATTCGGAATTCCAAACTCGGAATTCCAAACTCGGAATTTGGAATTTGGAATTCTGAACTCGGAATTCCAAACTTGGAATTCGGAACTTGGAATTCTGAACTCGGAACTCGGAATTTCAAACTTGGAATTCTGAACTCTGAATTCCAAACTCGGAATTCTGAACTTGTAATTCAGAACTCGTAATTCCAAACTCGTAATTAGGAACTCGAAAATCGGAATTCGGAATTTGGAACTCGGAATTTGGAATTCGGAACTCGGAATTTGGAATTCTGAACTCGGAAT
This sequence comes from Erythrolamprus reginae, assembly GCF_031021105.1. Classification (NCBI taxonomy): domain Eukaryota; kingdom Metazoa; phylum Chordata; class Lepidosauria; order Squamata; family Dipsadidae; genus Erythrolamprus; species Erythrolamprus reginae. The sequence goes on along the minus strand of NW_027248746.1, from coordinate 409,959 downwards.
TTTGAATTCGGAACTCGGAATTTGGAACTTGGAATTCTGAACTCGGAACTCGGAATTTGGAACTCGGAATTTGGAACTCGGAATTTGGAACTCGGAATTTGGAACTCGGAATTCCAAACTCGGAAATCGGAACTCGGAATTTGGAATTCTGAACTCGGAATTCGGAACTTGGAATTCCGAACTCGGAATTCTGAACTCGGAATTCTGAACATGGTACTCGGAATTCGGAATTTGGAATTTGGAATTCAGAATTTGCAATTCTGAACTCGGAATTTGGAATTTGGAACTCGGAACTTGGAATTCGGAATTCCGAACTTGGAATTCTAAACTCGGAACTTGGAATTCTGAACTCGGAATTCTGAACTCGGAATTTGGAATTCAGATCTTGCAATTCTGAACTCGGAATTTGGAATTTGGAACTCAGAATTTGGAATTTGGAACTCAGAATTTGGAACTCGGTATTCCGAACTCGGCACTTGGATTTCGGAACTCGGAATTTGGAATTCGGAATTCGGAATTCGGAACTTGGAATTCGGAACTCGGAATTCGGAACTCAGAATTTGGAATTTGGCATTCGGAATTCTGAACTCAGAATTCCGAACTCGAAATTTTGAATTTCGGAACTCGGAATTTGGAACTCGGAATTTGGAACTCGGAATTTGGAACTCGGAACTCAGAATTCTGAACTTGGAATTCTGAACTTGGAATTCCAAACTCGGAATTTGGAATTTGGAACTCGGAATTCCGAACACGGAATTCGGAATTCCAAACTCGGAATTCCAAACTCGGAATTTGGAATTTGGAATTCTGAACTCGGAATTCCAAACTTGGAATTCGGAACTTGGAATTCTGAACTCGGAACTCGGAATTTCAAACTTGGAACTCGGAACTCGGAATTTCAAACTTGGAATTCTGAACTCTGAATTCCAAACTCGGAATTCTGAACTTGTAATTCAGAACTCGGAATTCCAAACTCGTAATTAGGAACTCGAAAATCGGAATTTGGAATTTGGAACTCGGAATTTGGAATTCGGAACTCGGAATTTGGAATTCTGAACTCGGAATTTGGAATTCTGAACTCGGAATTTTGAATTCGGAACTCGGAATTTGGAACTTGGAATTCTGAACTCGGAACTCGGAATTCGGAACTCTGAATTCGGAACTCGGAATTTGGAACTCGCAATTTGGAACTCGGAATTTGGAATTCGGAATTCCGAACTTGGAATTCCAAACTCGGAACTCGGAATTCTGAACTCGGAATTCGCAACTCGGAATTTGGAACTCGGAATTTGGAATTCGGAACTTGGAATTCGGAAATTGGAATTTGGAACTCGGAATTCCGAACTCGGAATTCTGAACATGGTACTCGGAATTCGGAATTTGGAATTTGGAATTCAGAATTTTCAATTCTGAACTCGGAATTTGGAATTTGGAACTCGGAACTTGGAATTCGGAATTCCGAACTTGGAATTCTAAACTCGGAACTTGGAATTCTGAACTCGGAATTCTGAACTCGGAATTTGGAATTCAGATCTTGCAATTCTGAACTCGGAATTTGGAATTTGGAACTCAGAATTTGGAATTTGGAACTCAGAATTCCGAACTTGGAATTCTAAACTCGGAACTTGGAATTCTGAACTCGGAATTCTGAACTCGGAATTTGGAATTCAGATCTTGCAATTCTGAACTCGGAATTTGGAATTTGGAACTCAGAATTTGGAATTTGGAACTCAGAATTTGGAACTCGGTATTCCGAACTCGGCACTTGGATTTCGGAACTCGGAATTTGGAATTCGGAATTCGGAATTCGGAACTTGGAATTCGGAACTCGGAATTCGGAACTCAGAATTTGGAATTTGGCATTCGGAATTCTGAACTCAGAATTCCGAACTCGAAATTTTGAATTTCGGAACTCGGAATTTGGAACTCGGAATTTGGAACTCGGAATTTGGAACTCGGAACTCAGAATTCTGAACTTGGAATTCTGAACTTGGAATTCCAAACTCGGAATTTGGAATTTGGAACTCGGAATTCCGAACACGGAATTCGGAATTCCAAACTCGGAATTCCAAACTCGGAATTTGGAATTTGGAATTCTGAACTCGGAATTCCAAACTTGGAATTCGGAACTTGGAATTCTGAACTCGGAACTCGGAATTTCAAACTTGGAATTCTGAACTCTGAATTCCAAACTCGGAATTCTGAACTTGTAATTCAGAACTCGGAATTCCAAACTCGGAATTAGGAACTCGAAAATCGGAATTCGGAATTTGGAACTCGGAATTTGGAATTCGGAACTCGGAATTTGGAATTCTGAACTCGGAATTTTGAATTCGGAACTCGGAATTTGGAACTTGGAATTCTGAACTCGGAACTCGGAATTCAGAACTCTGAATTTGGAACTCTGAATTTGGAATTCGGAATTCCGAACTTGGAATTCCAAACTCGGAACTCGGAATTCTGAACTCGGAATTCCCAACTCGGAATTTGGAACTCGGAATTTGGAATTCGGAACTTGGAATTCGGAACTCGGAATTTGGAACTCGGAATTCCGAACTCGGAATTCCAAACTTGGAATTCGGAACTCGGAATTTGGAATTTGGACCTCGGTATTCCGAATTCGGCACTCGGATTTCGGAACTCGGAATTTGGAACTTGGAATTCTGAACTCGGAACTCGGAATTTCAAACTTGGAATTCCGAACTCAGAATTTGGAATTTGGAATTTTGAACTCGGAATTCCAAAGTCGGAATTCTGAACTCGGAATTTGGAATTTGGAATTTTGAACTTGGAATTCTGAACTCGGAATTCTGAACTCGGAATTCTGAACATGGTACTCGGAATTCGGAATTTGGAATTTGGAATTCAGAACTTGCAATTCTGAACTCGGAATTTGGAATTTGGAACTCAGAATTTGGAACTCGGTATTCCGAACTCGGCACTTGGATTTCGGAACTCGGAATTTGGAATTCTGAACTCGGAATTCGGATTTTGGAATTCTGAACTCGGAATTCGGAACTCGGAATTTAGAATTTGGCATTCGGAATTCTGAACTCGGAATTCCGAACTCAAAATTTGGAATTTCGGAACTCGGAATTTGGAACTTGGAATTCCAAACTCGGAAATCGGAACTCGGAATTTGGAATTCTGAACTCTGAATTCCAAACTCGGAATTCTGAACTTGTAATTCAGAACTCGGAATTCCAAACTCGTAATTAGGAACTCGAAAATCGGAATTCGGAATTTGGAACTCGGAATTTGGAATTCGGAACTCGGAATTTGGAATTCTGAACTCGGAATTTTGAATTCGGAACTCGGAATTTGGAACTTGGAATTCTGAACTCGGAACTCGGAATTTGGAACTCGGAATTTGGAACTCGGAATTTGGAACTCGGAATTTGGAACTCGGAATTCCAAACTCGGAAATCGGAACTCGGAATTTGGAATTCTGAACTCGGAATTCGGAACTTGGAATTCCGAACTCGGAATTCTGAACTCGGAATTCGGAACATGGTACTCGGAATTCGGAATTTGGAATTTGGAATTCAGAATTTGCAATTCTGAACTCGGAATTTGGAATTTGGAACTCGGAACTTGGAATTCGGAATTCCGAACTTGGAATTCTAAACTCGGAACTTGGAATTCTGAACTCGGAATTCTGAACTCGGAATTTGGAATTCAGATCTTGCAATTCTGAACTCGGAATTTGGAATTTGGAACTCAGAATTTGGAATTTGGAACTCAGAATTTGGAACTCGGTATTCCGAACTCGGCACTTGGATTTCGGAACTCGGAATTTGGAATTCGGAACTCGGAATTTGGAACTCGGAATTTGGAACTCGGAATTTGGAACTCGGAACTCAGAATTCTGAACTTGGAATTCTGAACTTGGAATTCCAAACTCGGAATTTGGAATTTGGAACTCGGAATTCCGAACACGGAATTCGGAATTCCAAACTCGGAATTCCAAACTCGGAATTTGGAATTTGGAATTCTGAACTCGGAATTCCAAACTTGGAATTCGGAACTTGGAATTCTGAACTCGGAACTCGGAATTTCAAACTTGGAATTCTGAACTCTGAATTCCAAACTCGGAATTCTGAACTTGTAATTCAGAACTCGGAATTCCAAACTCGTAATTAGGAACTCGAAAATCGGAATTCGGAATTTGGAACTCAGAATTTGGAATTCGGAACTCGGAATTTGGAATTCTGAACTCGGAATTTTGAATTCGGAACTCGGAATTTGGAACTTGGAATTCTGAACTCGGAACTCGGAATTTGGAACTCGGAATTTGGAACTCGGAATTTGGAACTCGGAATTTGGAACTCGGAATTTGGAACTCGGAATTTGGAACTCGGAATTTGGAATTCGGAATTCCGAACTTGGAATTCCAAACTCGGAACTCGGAATTCTGAACTCGGAATTCCCAACTCAGAATTTGGAACTCGGAATTTGGAATTCGGAACTTGGAATTCGGAAATCGGAATTTGGAACTCGGAATTCCGAACTCAGAATTCCAAACTTGGAATTCGGAACTCGGAATTTGGAATTTGGACCTCGGTATTCCGAATTCGGCACTCGGATTTCGGAACTCGGAATTTGGAACTTGGAATTCCGAACTCGGAATTCTGAACTCGGAATTCGGAACATGGTACTCGGAATTCGGAATTTGGAATTTGGAATTCAGAATTTGCAATTCTGAACTCGGAATTTGGAATTTGGAACTCGGAACTTGGAATTCGGAATTCCGAACTTGGAATTCTAAACTCGGAACTTGGAATTCTGAACTCGGAATTCTGAACTCGGAATTTGGAATTCAGATCTTGCAATTCTGAACTCGGAATTTGGAATTTGGAACTCAGAATTTGGAATTTGGAACTCAGAATTCCGAACTTGGAATTCTAAACTCGGAACTTGGAATTCTGAACTCGGAATTCTGAACTCGGAATTTGGAATTCAGATCTTGCAATTCTGAACTCGAAATTTGGAATTTGGAACTCAGAATTTGGAATTTGGAACTCAGAATTTGGAACTCGGTATTCCGAACTCGGCACTTGGATTTCGGAACTCGGAATTTGGAATTCGGAATTTGGAATTCGGAACTTGGAATTCGGAACTCGGAATTCGGAACTCAGAATTTGGAATTTGGCATTCGGAATTCTGAACTCAGAATTCCGAACTCGAAATTTTGAATTTCGGAACTCGGAATTTGGAACTCGGAATTTGGAACTCGGAATTTGGAACTCGGAACTCAGAATTCTGAACTTGGAATTCTGAACTTGGAATTCCAAACTCGGAATTTGGAATTTGGAACTCGGAATTCCGAACACGGAATTCGGAATTCCAAACTCGGAATTCCAAACTCGGAATTTGGAATTCGGAATTCTGAACTCGGAATTCCGAACTCAAAATTTGGAATTTCGGAACTCGGAATTTGGAACTTGGAATTCCAAACTCGGAAATCGGAACTCGGAATTTGGAATTCTGAACTCGGAATTCGGAACTTGGAATTCCGAACTCGGAATTCTGAACTCGGAATTCGGAACATGGTACTCGGAATTCGGAATTTGGAATTTGGAATTCAGAATTTGCAATTCTGAACTCGGAATTTGGAATTTGGAACTCGGAACTTGGAATTCGGAATTCCGAACTTGGAATTCTAAACTCGGAACTTGGAATTCTGAACTCGGAATTCTGAACTCGGAATTTGGAATTCAGATCTTGCAATTCTGAACTCGGAATTTGGAATTTGGAACTCAGAATTTGGAATTTGGAACTCAGAATTTGGAACTCGGTATTCCGAACTCGGCACTTGGATTTCGGAACTCGGAATTTGGAATTCGGAACTCGGAATTTGGAACTCGGAATTTGGAACTCGGAATTTGGAACTCGGAACTCAGAATTCTGAACTTGGAATTCTGAACTTGGAATTCCAAACTCGGAATTTGGAATTTGGAACTCGGAATTCCGAACACGGAATTCGGAATTCCAAACTCGGAATTCCAAACTCGGAATTTGGAATTTGGAATTCTGAACTCGGAATTCCAAACTTGGAATTCGGAACTTGGAATTCTGAACTCGGAACTCGGAATTTCAAACTTGGAATTCTGAACTCTGAATTCCAAACTCGGAATTCTGAACTTGTAATTCAGAACTCGGAATTCCAAACTCGTAATTAGGAACTCGAAAATCGGAATTCGGAATTTGGAACTCAGAATTTGGAATTCGGAACTCGGAATTTGGAATTCTGAACTCGGAATTTTGAATTCGGAACTCGGAATTTGGAACTTGGAATTCTGAACTCGGAACTCGGAATTTGGAACTCGGAATTTGGAACTCGGAATTTGGAACTCGGAATTTGGAACTCGGAATTTGGAACTCGGAATTTGGAACTCGGAATTTGGAATTCGGAATTCCGAACTTGGAATTCCAAACTCGGAACTCGGAATTCTGAACTCGGAATTCCCAACTCAGAATTTGGAACTCGGAATTTGGAATTCGGAACTTGGAATTCGGAAATCGGAATTTGGAACTCGGAATTCCGAACTCAGAATTCCAAACTTGGAATTCGGAACTCGGAATTTGGAATTTGGACCTCGGTATTCCGAATTCGGCACTCGGATTTCGGAACTCGGAATTTGGAACTTGGAATTCCGAACTCGGAATTCTGAACTCGGAATTCGGAACATGGTACTCGGAATTCGGAATTTGGAATTTGGAATTCAGAATTTGCAATTCTGAACTCGGAATTTGGAATTTGGAACTCGGAACTTGGAATTCGGAATTCCGAACTTGGAATTCTAAACTCGGAACTTGGAATTCTGAACTCGGAATTCTGAACTCGGAATTTGGAATTCAGATCTTGCAATTCTGAACTCGGAATTTGGAATTTGGAACTCAGAATTTGGAATTTGGAACTCAGAATTCCGAACTTGGAATTCTAAACTCGGAACTTGGAATTCTGAACTCGGAATTCTGAACTCGGAATTTGGAATTCAGATCTTGCAATTCTGAACTCGAAATTTGGAATTTGGAACTCAGAATTTGGAATTTGGAACTCAGAATTTGGAACTCGGTATTCCGAACTCGGCACTTGGATTTCGGAACTCGGAATTTGGAATTCGGAATTTGGAATTCGGAACTTGGAATTCGGAACTCGGAATTCGGAACTCAGAATTTGGAATTTGGCATTCGGAATTCTGAACTCAGAATTCCGAACTCGAAATTTTGAATTTCGGAACTCGGAATTTGGAACTCGGAATTTGGAACTCGGAATTTGGAACTCGGAACTCAGAATTCTGAACTTGGAATTCTGAACTTGGAATTCCAAACTCGGAATTTGGAATTTGGAACTCGGAATTCCGAACACGGAATTCGGAATTCCAAACTCGGAATTCCAAACTCGGAATTTGGAATTTGGAATTCTGAACTCGGAATTCCAAACTTGGAATTCGGAACTTGGAATTCTGAACTCGGAACTCGGAATTTCAAACTTGGAATTCTGAACTCTGAATTCCAAACTCGGAATTCTGAACTTGTAATTCAGAACTCGGAATTCCAAACTCGTAATTAGGAACTCGAAAATCAGAATTCGGAATTTGGAACTCGGAATTTGGAATTCGGAACTCGGAATTTGGAACTTGGAATTCTGAACTCGGAACTCGGAATTTGGAACTCGGAATTTGGAACTCGGAATTTGGAACTCGGAATTTGGAACTCGGAATTCCAAACTCGGAAATCGGAACTCGGAATTTGGAATTCTGAACTCGGAATTCGGAACTTGGAATTCCGAACTCGGAATTCTGAACTCGGAATTCTGAACATGGTACTCGGAATTCGGAATTTGGAATTTGGAATTCAGAATTTGCAATTCTGAACTCGGAATTTGGAATTTGGAACTCGGAACTTGGAATTCGGAATTCCGAACTTGGAATTCTAAACTCGGAACTTGGAATTCTGAACTCGGAATTCTGAACTCGGAATTTGGAATTCAGATCTTGCAATTCTGAACTCGGAATTTGGAATTTGGAACTCAGAATTTGGAATTTGGAACTCAGAATTTGGAACTCGGTATTCCGAACTCGGCACTTGGATTTCGGAACTCGGAATTTGGAATTCGGAATTCGGAATTCGGAACTTGGAATTCGGAACTCGGAATTCGGAACTCAGAATTTGGAATTTGGCATTCGGAATTCTGAACTCAGAATTCCGAACTCGAAATTTTGAATTTCGGAACTCGGAATTTGGAACTCGGAATTTGGAACTCGGAATTTGGAACTCGGAACTCAGAATTCTGAACTTGGAATTCTGAACTTGGAATTCCAAACTCGGAATTTGGAATTTGGAACTCGGAATTCCGAACACGGAATTCGGAATTCCAAACTCGGAATTCCAAACTCGGAATTTGGAATTTGGAATTCTGAACTCGGAATTCCAAACTTGGAATTCGGAACTTGGAATTCTGAACTCGGAACTCGGAATTTCAAACTTGGAACTCGGAACTCGGAATTTCAAACTTGGAATTCTGAACTCTGAATTCCAAACTCGGAATTCTGAACTTGTAATTCAGAACTCGGAATTCCAAACTCGTAATTAGGAACTCGAAAATCGGAATTTGGAATTTGGAACTCGGAATTTGGAATTCGGAACTCGGAATTTGGAATTCTGAACTCGGAATTTGGAATTCTGAACTCGGAATTTTGAATTCGGAACTCGGAATTTGGAACTTGGAATTCTGAACTCGGAACTCGGAATTCGGAACTCTGAATTCGGAACTCGGAATTTGGAACTCGCAATTTGGAACTCGGAATTTGGAATTCGGAATTCCGAACTTGGAATTCCAAACTCGGAACTCGGAATTCTGAACTCGGAATTCCCAACTCGGAATTTGGAACTCGGAATTTGGAATTCGGAACTTGGAATTCGGAAATTGGAATTTGGAACTCGGAATTCCGAACTCGGAATTCTGAACATGGTACTCGGAATTCGGAATTTGGAATTTGGAATTCAGAATTTGCAATTCTGAACTCGGAATTTGGAATTTGGAACTCGGAACTTGGAATTCGGAATTCCGAACTTGGAATTCTAAACTCGGAACTTGGAATTCTGAACTCGGAATTCTGAACTCGGAATTTGGAATTCAGATCTTGCAATTCTGAACTCGGAATTTGGAATTTGGAACTCAGAATTTGGAATTTGGAACTCAGAATTTGGAACTCGGTATTCCGAACTCGGCACTTGGATTTCGGAACTCGGAATTTGGAATTCGGAATTCGGAATTCGGAACTTGGAATTCGGAACTTGGAATTCTGAACTCGGAACTCGGAATTTCAAACTTGGAATTCTGAACTCTGAATTCCAAACTCGGAATTCTGAACTTGTAATTCAGAACTCGGAATTCCAAACTCGGAATTAGGAACTCGAAAATCGGAATTCGGAATTTGGAACTCGGAATTTGGAATTCGGAACTCGGAATTTGGAATTCTGAACTCGGAATTTTGAATTCGGAACTCGGAATTTGGAACTTGGAATTCTGAACTCGGAACTCGGAATTCAGAACTCTGAATTTGGAACTCTGAATTTGGAATTCGGAATTCCGAACTTGGAATTCCAAACTCGGAACTCGGAATTCTGAACTCGGAATTCCCAACTCGGAATTTGGAACTCGGAATTTGGAATTCGGAACTTGGAATTCGGAACTCGGAATTTGGAACTCGGAATTCCGAACTCGGAATTCCAAACTTGGAATTCGGAACTCGGAATTTGGAATTTGGACCTCGGTATTCCGAATTCGGCACTCGGATTTCGGAACTCGGAATTTGGAACTTGGAATTCTGAACTCGGAACTCGGAATTTCAAACTTGGAATTCCGAACTCAGAATTTGGAATTTGGAATTTTGAACTCGGAATTCCAAAGTCGGAATTCTGAACTCGGAATTTGGAATTTGGAATTTTGAACTTGGAATTCTGAACTCGGAATTCTGAACTCGGAATTCTGAACATGGTACTCGGAATTCGGAATTTGGAATTTGGAATTCAGAACTTGCAATTCTGAACTCGGAATTTGGAATTTGGAACTCAGAATTTGGAACTCGGTATTCCGAACTCGGCACTTGGATTTCGGAACTCGGAATTTGGAATTCTGAACTCGGAATTCGGATTTTGGAATTCTGAACTCGGAATTCGGAACTCGGAATTTAGAATTTGGCATTCGGAATTCTGAACTCGGAATTCCGAACTCAAAATTTGGAATTTCGGAACTCGGAATTTGGAACTTGGAATTCCAAACTCGGAAATCGGAACTCGGAATTTGGAATTCTGAACTCGGAATTCGGAACTTGGAATTCCGAACTCGGAATTCTGAACTCGGAATTCGGAACATGGTACTCGGAATTCGGAATTTGGAATTTGGAATTCAGAATTTGCAATTCTGAACTCGGAATTTGGAATTTGGAACTCGGAACTTGGAATTCGGAATTCCGAACTTGGAATTCTAAACTCGGAACTTGGAATTCTGAACTCGGAATTCTGAACTCGGAATTTGGAATTCAGATCTTGCAATTCTGAACTCGGAATTTGGAATTTGGAACTCAGAATTTGGAATTTGGAACTCAGAATTCCGAACTTGGAATTCTAAACTCGGAACTTGGAATTCTGAACTCGGAATTCTGAACTTGGAATTTGGAATTCAGATCTTGCAATTCTGAACTCGGAATTTGGAATTTGGAACTCAGAATTTGGAATTTGGAACTCAGAATTTGGAACTCGGTATTCCGAACTCGGCACTTGGATTTCGGAACTCGGAATTTGGAATTCGGAATTCGGAATTCGGAACTTGGAATTCGGAACTCGGAATTCGGAACTCAGAATTTGGAATTTGGCATTCGGAATTCTGAACTCAGAATTCCGAACTCGAAATTTTGAATTTCGGAACTCGGAATTTGGAACTCGGAATTTGGAACTCGGAATTTGGAACTCGGAACTCAGAATTCTGAACTTGGAATTCTGAACTTGGAATTCCAAACTCGGAATTTGGAATTTGGAACTCGGAATTCCGAACACGGAATTCGGAATTCCAAACTCGGAATTCCAAACTCGGAATTTGGAATTTGGAATTCTGAACTCGGAATTCCAAACTTGGAATTCGGAACTTGGAATTCTGAACTCGGAACTCGGAATTTCAAACTTGGAATTCTGAACTCTGAATTCCAAACTCGGAATTCTGAACTTGTAATTCAGAACTCGGAATTCCAAACTCGTAATTAGGAACTCGAAAATCGGAATTCGGAATTTGGAACTCAGAATTTTGAATTCGGAACTCGGAATTTGGAATTCTGAACTCGGAATTTTGAATTCGGAATTTGGAACTCGGAATTTGGAACTCGGAATTTGGAACTCGGAATTTGGAACTCGGAATTTGGAATTCGGAATTCCGAACTTGGAATTCCAAACTCGGAACTCGGAATTCTGAACTCGGAATTCCCAACTCAGAATTTGGAACTCGGAATTTGGAATTCGGAACTTGGAATTCGGAAATCGGAATTTGGAACTCGGAATTCCGAACTCGGAATTCCAAACTTGGAATTCGGAACTCGGAATTTGGAATTTGGACCTCGGTATTCCGAATTCGGCACTCGGATTTCGGAACTCGGAATTTGGAACTTGGAATTCCGAACTCGGAATTCTGAACTCGGAATTCGGAACATGGTACTCGGAATTCGGAATTTGGAATTTGGAATTCAGAATTTGCAATTCTGAACTCGGAATTTGGAATTTGGAACTCGGAACTTGGAATTCGGAATTCCAAACTTGGAATTCTAAACTCGGAACTTGGAATTCTGAACTCGGAATTCTGAACTCGGAATTTGGAATTCAGATCTTGCAATTCTGAACTCGGAATTTGGAATTTGGAACTCAGAATTTGGAATTTGGAACTCAGAATTCCGAACTTGGAATTCTAAACTCGGAACTTGGAATTCTGAACTCGGAATTCTGAACTCGGAATTTGGAATTCAGATCTTGCAATTCTGAACTCGGAATTTGGAATTTGGAACTCAGAATTTGGAATTTGGAACTCAGAATTTGGAACTCGGTATTCCGAACTCGGCACTTGGATTTCGGAACTCGGAATTTGGAATTCGGAATTCGGAATTCTGAACTTGGAATTCGGAACTCGGAATTCGGAACTCAGAATTTGGAATTTGGCATTCGGAATTCTGAACTCAGAATTCCGAACTCGAAATTTTGAATTTCGGAACTCGGAATTTGGAACTCGGAATTTGGAACTCGGAATTTGGAACTCGGAACTCAGAATTCTGAACTTGGAATTCTGAACTTGGAATTCCAAACTCGGAATTTGGAATTTGGAACTCGGAATTCCGAACACGGAATTCGGAATTCCAAACTCGGAATTCCAAACTCGGAATTTGGAATTTGGAATTCTGAACTCGGAATTCCAAACTTGGAATTCGGAACTTGGAATTCTGAACTCGGAACTCGGAATTTCAAACTTGGAATTCTGAACTCTGAATTCCAAACTCGGAATTCTGAACTTGTAATTCAGAACTCGGAATTCCAAACTCGTAATTAGGAACTCGAAAATCGGAATTCGGAATTTGGAACTCGGAATTTGGAATTCTGAACTCGGAATTTTGAATTCGGAACTCGGAATTTGGAACTTGGAATTCTGAACTCGGAACTCGGAATTTGGAACTCGGAATTTGGAACTCGGAATTTGGAACTCGGAATTTGGAACTCGGAATTTGGAACTCGGAATTCCAAACTCGGAAATCGGAACTCGGAATTTGGAATTCTGAACTCGGAATTCGGAACTTGGAATTCCGAACTCGGAATTCTGAACTCGGAATTCTGAACATGGTACTCGGAATTCGGAATTCGGAATTTGGAATTCAGAATTTGCAATTCTGAACTCGGAATTTGGAATTTGGAACTCGGAACTTGGAATTCGGAATTCCGAACTTGGAATTCTAAACTCGGAATTTGGAATTCTGAACTCGGAATTCTGAACTCGGAATTTGGAATTCAGATCTTGCAATTCTGAACTCGGAATTTGGAATTTGGAACTCAGAATTTGGAACTCGGTATTCCGAACTCGGCACTTGGATTTTGGAACTCGGAATTTGGAATTCGGAATTCGGAATTCGGAACTTGGAATTCGGAACTCGGAATTCGGAACTCAGAATTTGGAATTTGGCATTCGGAATTCTGAACTCAGAATTCCGAACTCGAAATTTTGAATTTCGGAACTCGGAATTTGGAACTCGGAATTTGGAACTCGGAATTTGGAACTCGGAACTCAGAATTCTGAACTTGGAATTCTGAACTTGGAATTCCAAACTCGGAATTTGGAATTTGGAACTCGGAATTCCGAACACGGAATTCAGAATTCCAAACTCGGAATTCCAAACTCGGAATTTGGAATTTGGAATTCTGAACTCGGAATTCCAAACTTGGAATTCGGAACTTGGAATTCTGAACTCGGAACTCGGAATTTCAAACTTGGAATTCTGAACTCTGAATTCCAAACTCGGAATTCTGAACTTGTAATTCAGAACTCGGAATTCCAAACTCGTAATTAGGAACTCGAAAATCGGAATTCGGAATTTGGAACTCGGAATTTGGAATTCGGAACTCGGAATTTGGAATTCTGAACTCGGAATTTTGAATTCGGAACTCGGAATTTGGAACTTGGAATTCTGAACTCGGAACTCGGAATTCGGAACTCTGAATTCGGAACTCTGAATTTGGAACTCGCAATTTGGAACTCGGAATTTGGAATTCGGAACTTGGAATTCGGAAATCGGAATTTGGAACTCGGAATTCCGAACTCGGAATTCTGAACATGGTACTCGGAATTCGGAATTTGGAATTTGGAACTCGGAATTTGCAATTCTGAACTCGGAATTTGGAATTTGGAACTCGGAACTTGGAATTCGGAATTCCGAACTTGGAATTCTAAACTCGGAACTTGGAATTCTGAACTCGGAATTCTGAACTCGGAATTTGGAATTCAGATCTTGCAATTCTGAGCTCGGAATTTGGAATTTGGAACTCAGAATTTGGAATTTGGAACTCAGAATTCCGAACTTGGAATTCTAAACTCGGAACTTGGAATTCTGAACTCGGAATTCTGAACTCGGAATTTGGAATTCAGATCTTGCAATTCTGAACTCGGAATTTGGAATTTGGAACTCAGAATTTGGAATTTGGAACTCAGAATTTGGAACTCGGTATTCCGAACTCGGCACTTGGATTTCGGAACTCGGAATTTGGAATTCGGAATTCGGAATTCGGAACTTGGAATTCGGAACTCGGAATTCGGAACTCAGAATTTGGAATTTGGCATTCGGAATTCTGAACTCAGAATTCCGAACTCGAAATTTTGAATTTCGGAACTCGGAATTTGGAACTCGGAATTTGGAACTCGGAATTTGGAACTCGGAACTCAGAATTCTGAACTTGGAATTCTGAACTTGGAATTCCAAACTCGGAATTTGGAATTTGGAACTCAGAATTCCGAACACGGAATTCGGAATTCCAAACTCGGAATTCCAAACTCGGAATTTGGAATTTGGAATTCTGAACTCGGAATTCCAAACTTGGAATTCGGAAATTGGAATTCTGAACTCGGAACTCGGAATTTCAAACTTGGAATTCTGAACTCTGAATTCCAAACTCGGAATACTGAACTTGTAATTCAGAACTCGGAATTCCAAACTCGTAATTAGGAACTCGAAAATCGGAATTTGGAATTTGGAACTCGGAATTTGGAATTCTGAACTCGGAATTTGGAATTCTGAACTCGGAATTTGGAATTCTGAACTCGGAATTTGGAACTTGGAATTCTGAACTCGGAACTCGGAATTCGGAACTCTGAATTTGGAACTCGGAATTTGGAATTCGGAATTCCGAACTTGGAATTCCAAACTCGGAACTCGGAATTCTGAACTCGGAATTCCCAACTCGGAATTTGGAACTCGGAATTTGGAATTCGGAACTTGGAATTCGGAAATCGGAATTTGGAACTCGGAATTCCGAACTCGGAATTCCAAACTTGGAATTCGGAACTCGGAATTTGGAATTTGGACCTCGGTATTCCGAATTCGGCACTCGAATTTCGGAACTCGGAATTTGGAACTTGGAATTCTGAACTCGGAACTCGGAATTTCAAACTTGGAATTCCGAACTCAGAATTTGGAATTTGGAATTTTGAACTCGGAATTCCAAAGTCGGAATTCTGAACTCGGAATTTGGAATTTGGAATTTTGAACTTGGAATTCTGAACTCGGAATTCTGAACTCGGAATTCTGAACATGGTACTCGGAATTCGGAATTTGGAATTTGGAACTCAGAATTTGGAACTCGGTATTCCGAACTCGGCACTTGGATTTCGGAACTCGGAATTTGGAATTTGGCATTCGGAATTCTGAACTCGGAATTCCGAACTCAAAATTTGGAATTTCGGAACTCGGAATTTGGAACTTGGAATTCCAAACTCGGAAATCGGAACTCGGAATTTGGAATTCTGAACTCGGAATTCGGAACTTGGAATTCCGAACTCGGAATTCTGAACTCGGAATTCGGAACATGGTACTCGGAATTCGGAATTTGGAATTTGGAATTCAGAATTTGCAATTCTGAACTCGGAATTTGGAATTTGGAACTCGGAACTTGGAATTCGGAATTCCGAACTTGGAATTCTAAACTCGGAACTTGGAATTCTGAACTCGGAATTCTGAACTCGGAATTTGGAATTCAGATCTTGCAATTCTGAACTCGGAATTTGGAATTTGGAACTCAGAATTTGGAATTTGGAACTCAGAATTCCGAACTTGGAATTCTAAACTCGGAACTTGGAATTCTGAACTCGGAATTCTGAACTCGGAATTTGGAATTCAGATCTTGCAATTCTGAACTCGGAATTTGGAATTTGGAACTCAGAATTTGGAATTTGGAACTCAGAATTTGGAACTCGGTATTCCGAACTCGGCACTTGGATTTCGGAACTCGGAATTTGGAATTCGGAATTCGGAATTCGGAACTTGGAATTCGGAACTCGGAATTCGGAACTCAGAATTTGGAATTTGGCATTCGGAATTCTGAACTCAGAATTCCGAACTCGAAATTTTGAATTTCGGAACTCGGAATTTGGAACTCGGAACTTGGAATTCGGAATTCCGAACTTGGAATTCTAAACTCGGAACTTGGAATTCTGAACTCGGAATTCTGAACTCGGAATTTGGAATTCAGATCTTGCAATTCTGAACTCGGAATTTGGAATTTGGAACTCAGAATTTGGAATTTGGAACTCAGAATTTGGAACTCGGTATTCCGAACTCGGCACTTGGATTTCGGAACTCGGAATTTGGAATTCGGAATTCGGAATTCGGAACTTGGAATTCGGAACTCGGAATTCGGAACTCAGAATTTGGAATTTGGCATTCGGAATTCTGAACTCAGAATTCCGAACTCGAAATTTTGAATTTCGGAACTCGGAATTTGGAACTCGGAATTTGGAACTCGGAATTTGGAACTCGGAACTCAGAATTCTGAACTTGGAATTCTGAACTTGGAATTCCAAACTCGGAATTTGGAATTTGGAACTCGGAATTCCGAACACGGAATTCGGAATTCCAAACTCGGAATTCCAAACTCGGAATTTGGAATTTGGAATTCTGAACTCGGAATTCCAAACTTGGAATTCGGAACTTGGAATTCTGAACTCGGAACTCGGAATTTCAAACTTGGAATTCTGAACTCTGAATTCCAAACTCGGAATTCTGAACTTGTAATTCAGAACTCGGAATTCCAAACTCGTAATTAGGAACTCGAAAATCGGAATTCGGAATTTGGAACTCAGAATTTTGAATTCGGAACTCGGAATTTGGAATTCTGAACTCGGAATTTTGAATTCGGAACTCGGAATTTGGAACTTGGAATTCTGAACTCGGAACTCGGAATTTGGAACTCGGAATTTGGAACTCGGAATTTGGAACTCGGAATTTGGAACTCGGAATTTGGAACTCGGAATTTGGAATTCGGAATTCCGAACTTGGAATTCCAAACTCGGAACTCGGAATTCTGAACTCGGAATTCCCAACTCAGAATTTGGAACTCGGAATTTGGAATTCGGAACTTGGAATTCGGAAATCGGAATTTGGAACTCGGAATTCCGAACTCGGAATTCCAAACTTGGAATTCGGAACTCGGAATTTGGAATTTGGACCTCGGTATTCCGAATTCGGCACTCGGATTTCGGAACTCGGAATTTGGAACTTGGAATTCCGAACTCGGAATTCTGAACTCGGAATTCGGAACATGGTACTCGGAATTCGGAATTTGGAATTTGGAATTCAGAATTTGCAATTCTGAACTCGGAATTTGGAATTTGGAACTCGGAACTTGGAATTCGGAATTCCGAACTTGGAATTCTAAACTCGGAACTTGGAATTCTGAACTCGGAATTCTGAACTCGGAATTTGGAATTCAGATCTTGCAATTCTGAACTCGGAATTTGGAATTTGGAACTCAGAATTTGGAATTTGGAACTCAGAATTCCGAACTTGGAATTCTAAACTCGGAACTTGGAATTCTGAACTCGGAATTCTGAACTCGGAATTTGGAATTCAGATCTTGCAATTCTGAACTCGGAATTTGGAATTTGGAACTCAGAATTTGGAATTTGGAACTCAGAATTTGGAACTCGGTATTCCGAACTCGGCACTTGGATTTCGGAACTCGGAATTTGGAATTCGGAATTCGGAATTCGGAACTTGGAATTCGGAACTCGGAATTCGGAACTCAGAATTTGGAATTTGGCATTCGGAATTCTGAACTCAGAATTCCGAACTCGAAATTTTGAATTTCGGAACTCGGAATTTGGAACTCGGAATTTGGAACTCGGAATTTGGAACTCGGAACTCAGAATTCTGAACTTGGAATTCTGAACTTGGAATTCCAAACTCGGAATTTGGAATTTGGAACTCGGAATTCCGAACACGGAATTCGGAATTCCAAACTCGGAATTCCAAACTCGGAATTTGGAATTTGGAATTCTGAACTCGGAATTCCAAACTTGGAATTCGGAACTTGGAATTCTGAACTCGGAACTCGGAATTTCAAACTTGGAATTCTGAACTCTGAATTCCAAACTCGGAATTCTGAACTTGTAATTCAGAACTCGGAATTCCAAACTCGTAATTAGGAACTCGAAAATCGGAATTCGGAATTTGGAACTCGGAATTTGGAATTCTGAACTCGGAATTTTGAATTCGGAACTCGGAATTTGGAACTTGGAATTCTGAACTCGGAACTCGGAATTTGGAACTCGGAATTTGGAACTCGGAATTTGGAACTCGGAATTTGGAACTCGGAATTTGGAACTCGGAATTCCAAACTCGGAAATCGGAACTCGGAATTTGGAATTCTGAACTCGGAATTCGGAACTTGGAATTCCGAACTCGGAATTCTGAACTCGGAATTCTGAACATGGTACTCGGAATTCGGAATTCGGAATTTGGAATTCAGAATTTGCAATTCTGAACTCGGAATTTGGAATTTGGAACTCGGAACTTGGAATTCGGAATTCCGAACTTGGAATTCTAAACTCGGAATTTGGAATTCTGAACTCGGAATTCTGAACTCGGAATTTGGAATTCAGATCTTGCAATTCTGAACTCGGAATTTGGAATTTGGAACTCAGAATTTGGAATTTGGAACTCAGAATTTGGAACTCGGTATTCCGAACTCGGCACTTGGATTTTGGAACTCGGAATTTGGAATTTGGAATTCGGAATTCGGAACTTGGAATTCGGAACTCGGAATTCGGAACTCAGAATTTGGAATTTGGCATTCGGAATTCTGAACTCAGAATTCCGAACTCGAAATTTTGAATTTCGGAACTCGGAATTTGGAACTCGGAATTTGGAACTCGGAATTTGGAACTCGGAACTCAGAATTCTGAACTTGGAATTCTGAACTTGGAATTCCAAACTCGGAATTTGGAATTTGGAACTCGGAATTCCGAACACGGAATTCAGAATTCCAAACTCGGAATTCCAAACTCGGAATTTGGAATTTGGAATTCTGAACTCGGAATTCCAAACTTGGAATTCGGAACTTGGAATTCTGAACTCGGAACTCGGAATTTCAAACTTGGAATTCTGAACTCTGAATTCCAAACTCGGAATTCTGAACTTGTAATTCAGAACTCGGAATTCCAAACTCGTAATTAGGAACTCGAAAATCGGAATTCGGAATTTGGAACTCGGAATTTGGAATTCGGAACTCGGAATTTGGAATTCTGAACTCGGAATTTTGAATTCGGAACTCGGAATTTGGAACTTGGAATTCTGAACTCGGAACTCGGAATTCGGAACTCTGAATTCGGAACTCTGAATTTGGAACTCGCAATTTGGAACTCGGAATTTGGAATTCGGAACTTGGAATTCGGAAATCGGAATTTGGAACTCGGAATTCCGAACTCGGAATTCTGAACATGGTACTCGGAATTCGGAATTTGGAATTTGGAACTCGGAATTTGCAATTCTGAACTCGGAATTTGGAATTTGGAACTCGGAACTTGGAATTCGGAATTCCGAACTTGGAATTCTAAACTCGGAACTTGGAATTCTGAACTCGGAATTCTGAACTCGGAATTTGGAATTCAGATCTTGCAATTCTGAGCTCGGAATTTGGAATTTGGAACTCAGAATTTGGAATTTGGAACTCAGAATTCCGAACTTGGAATTCTAAACTCGGAACTTGGAATTCTGAACTCGGAATTCTGAACTCGGAATTTGGAATTCAGATCTTGCAATTCTGAACTCGGAATTTGGAATTTGGAACTCAGAATTTGGAATTTGGAACTCAGAATTTGGAACTCGGTATTCCGAACTCGGCACTTGGATTTCGGAACTCGGAATTTGGAATTTGGAATTCGGAATTCGGAACTTGGAATTCGGAACTCGGAATTCGGAACTCAGAATTTGGAATTTGGCATTCGGAATTCTGAACTCAGAATTCCGAACTCGAAATTTTGAATTTCGGAACTCGGAATTTGGAACTCGGAATTTGGAACTCGGAATTTGGAACTCGGAACTCAGAATTCTGAACTTGGAATTCTGAACTTGGAATTCCAAACTCGGAATTTGGAATTTGGAACTCAGAATTCCGAACACGGAATTCGGAATTCCAAACTCGGAATTCCAAACTCGGAATTTGGAATTTGGAATTCTGAACTCGGAATTCCAAACTTGGAATTCGGAACTTGGAATTCTGAACTCGGAACTCGGAATTTCAAACTTGGAATTCTGAACTCTGAATTCCAAACTCGGAATACTGAACTTGTAATTCAGAACTCGGAATTCCAAACTCGTAATTAGGAACTCGAAAATCGGAATTTGGAATTTGGAACTCGGAATTTGGAATTCTGAACTCGGAATTTGGAATTCTGAACTCGGAATTTGGAATTCTGAACTCGGAATTTGGAACTTGGAATTCTGAACTCGGAACTCGGAATTCGGAACTCTGAATTTGGAACTCGGAATTTGGAATTCGGAATTCCGAACTTGGAATTCCAAACTCGGAACTCGGAATTCTGAACTCGGAATTCCCAACTCGGAATTTGGAACTCGGAATTTGGAATTCGGAACTTGGAATTCGGAAATCGGAATTTGGAACTCGGAATTCCGAACTCGGAATTCCAAACTTGGAATTCGGAACTCGGAATTTGGAATTTGGACCTCGGTATTCCGAATTCGGCACTCGAATTTCGGAACTCGGAATTTGGAACTTGGAATTCTGAACTCGGAACTCGGAATTTCAAACTTGGAATTCCGAACTCAGAATTTGGAATTTGGAATTTTGAACTCGGAATTCCAAAGTCGGAATTCTGAACTCGGAATTTGGAATTTGGAATTTTGAACTTGGAATTCTGAACTCGGAATTCTGAACTCGGAATTCTGAACATGGTACTCGGAATTCGGAATTTGGAATTTGGAACTCAGAATTTGGAACTCGGTATTCCGAACTCGGCACTTGGATTTCGGAACTCGGAATTTGGAATTTGGCATTCGGAATTCTGAACTCGGAATTCCGAACTCAAAATTTGGAATTTCGGAACTCGGAATTTGGAACTTGGAATTCCAAACTCGGAAATCGGAACTCGGAATTTGGAATTCTGAACTCGGAATTCGGAACTTGGAATTCCGAACTCGGAATTCTGAACTCGGAATTCGGAACATGGTACTCGGAATTCGGAATTTGGAATTTGGAATTCAGAATTTGCAATTCTGAACTCGGAATTTGGAATTTGGAACTCGGAACTTGGAATTCGGAATTCCGAACTTGGAATTCTAAACTCGGAACTTGGAATTCTGAACTCGGAATTCTGAACTCGGAATTTGGAATTCAGATCTTGCAATTCTGAACTCGGAATTTGGAATTTGGAACTCAGAATTTGGAATTTGGAACTCAGAATTCCGAACTTGGAATTCTAAACTCGGAACTTGGAATTCTGAACTCGGAATTCTGAACTCGGAATTTGGAATTCAGATCTTGCAATTCTGAACTCGGAATTTGGAATTTGGAACTCAGAATTTGGAATTTGGAACTCAGAATTTGGAACTCGGTATTCCGAACTCGGCACTTGGATTTCGGAACTCGGAATTTGGAATTCGGAATTCGGAATTCGGAACTTGGAATTCGGAACTCGGAATTCGGAACTCAGAATTTGGAATTTGGCATTCGGAATTCTGAACTCAGAATTCCGAACTCGAAATTTTGAATTTCGGAACTCGGAATTTGGAACTCGGAACTTGGAATTCGGAATTCCGAACTTGGAATTCTAAACTCGGAACTTGGAATTCTGAACTCGGAATTCTGAACTCGGAATTTGGAATTCAGATCTTGCAATTCTGAACTCGGAATTTGGAATTTGGAACTCAGAATTTGGAATTTGGAACTCAGAATTTGGAACTCGGTATTCCGAACTCGGCACTTGGATTTCGGAACTCGGAATTTGGAATTCGGAATTCGGAATTCGGAACTTGGAATTCGGAACTCGGAATTCGGAACTCAGAATTTGGAATTTGGCATTCGGAATTCTGAACTCAGAATTCCGAACTCGAAATTTTGAATTTCGGAACTCGGAATTCCGAACTCAGAATTTGGAATTTGGAATTTTGAACTCGGAATTCCAAAGTCGGAATTCTGAACTCGGAATTTGGAATTTGGAATTTTGAACTTGGAATTCTGAACTCGGAATTCTGAACTCGGAATTCTGAACATGGTACTCGGAATTCGGAATTTGGAATTTGGAATTCAGAACTTGCAATTCTGAACTCGGAATTTGGAATTTGGAACTCAGAATTTGGAACTCGGTATTCCGAACTCGGCACTTGGATTTCGGAACTCGGAATTTGGAATTCTGAACTCGGAATTCGGATTTTGGAATTCTGAACTCGGAATTCGGAACTCGGAATTTAGAATTTGGCATTCGGAATTCTGAACTCGGAATTCCGAACTCAAAATTTGGAATTTCGGAACTCGGAATTTGGAACTTGGAATTCCAAACTCGGAAATCGGAACTCGGAATTTGGAATTCTGAACTCGGAATTCGGAACTTGGAATACCGAACTCGGAATTCGGAACTCGGAATTCGGAACATGGTACTCGGAATTCGGAATTTGGAATTTGGAATTCAGAATTTGCAATTCTGAACTCGGAATTTGGAATTTGGAACTCGGAACTTGGAATTCGGAATTCCGAACTTGGAATTCTAAACTCGGAACTTGGAATTCTGAACTCGGAATTCTGAACTCGGAATTTGGAATTCAGATCTTGCAATTCTGAACTCGGAATTTGGAATTTGGAACTCAGAATTTGGAATTTGGAACTCAGAATTCCGAACTTGGAATTCTAAACTCGGAACTTGGAATTCTGAACTCGGAATTCTGAACTCGGAATTTGGAATTCAGATCTTGCAATTCTGAACTCGGAATTTGGAATTTGGAACTCAGAATTTGGAATTTGGAACTCAGAATTTGGAACTCGGTATTCCGAACTCGGCACTTGGATTTCGGAACTCGGAATTTGGAACTCGGAATTTGGAATTCGGAATTCGGAATTCGGAACTTGGAATTCGGAACTCGGAATTCGGAACTCAGAATTTGGAATTTGGCATTCGGAATTCTGAACTCAGAATTCCGAACTCGAAATTTTGAATTTCGGAACTCGGAATTTGGAACTCGGAACTTGGAATTCGGAATTCCGAACTTGGAATTCTAAACTCGGAACTTGGAATTCTGAACTCGGAATTCTGAACTCGGAATTTGGAATTCAGATCTTGCAATTCTGAACTCGGAATTTGGAATTTGGAACTCAGAATTTGGAATTTGGAACTCAGAATTCCGAACTTGGAATTCTAAACTCGGAACTTGGAATTCTGAACTCGGAATTCTGAACTCGGAATTTGGAATTCAGATCTTGCAATTCTGAACTCGGAATTTGGAATTTGGAACTCAGAATTTGGAATTTGGAACTCAGAATTTGGAACTCGGTATTCCGAACTCGGCACTTGGATTTCGGAACTCGGAATTTGGAATTCGGAATTCGGAATTCGGAACTTGGAATTCGGAACTCGGAATTCGGAACTCAGAATTTGGAATTTGGCATTCGGAATTCTGAACTCAGAATTCCGAACTCGAAATTTTGAATTTCGGAACTCGGAATTTGGAACTCGGAATTTGGAACTCGGAATTTGGAACTCGGAACTCAGAATTCTGAACTTGGAATTCTGAACTTGGAATTCCAAACTCGGAATTTGGAATTTGGAACTCAGAATTCCGAACACGGAATTCGGAATTCCAAACTCGGAATTCCAAACTCGGAATTTGGAATTTGGAATTCTGAACTCGGAATTCCAAACTTGGAATTCGGAACTTGGAATTCTGAACTCGGAACTCGGAATTTCAAACTTGGAATTCTGAACTTGGAATTCTGAACTCGGAACTCGGAATTTCAAACTTGGAATTCTGAACTCTGAATTCCAAACTCGGAATTCTGAACTTGTAATTCAGAACTCGGAATTCCAAACTCGTAATTAGGAACTCGAAAATCGGAACTCGGAATTTGGAATTCGGAATTCGGAATTCGGAACTTGGAATTCGGAACTCGGAATTCGGAACTCAGAATTTGGAATTTGGCATTCGGAATTCTGAACTCAGAATTCCGAACTCGAAATTTTGAATTTCGGAACTCGGAATTTGGAACTCGGAATTTGGAACTCGGAATTTGGAACTCGGAACTCAGAATTCTGAACTTGGAATTCTGAACTTGGAATTCCAAACTCGGAATTTGGAATTTGGAACTCAGAATTCCGAACACGGAATTCGGAATTCCAAACTCGGAATTCCAAACTCGGAATTTGGAATTTGGAATTCTGAACTCGGAATTCCAAACTTGGAATTCGGAACTTGGAATTCTGAACTCGGAACTCGGAATTTCAAACTTGGAATTCTGAACTCTGAATTCCAAACTCGGAATTCTGAACTTGTAATTCAGAACTCGGAATTCCAAACTCGTAATTAGGAACTCGAAAATCGGAATTTGGAATTTGGAACTCGGAATTTGGAATTCGGAACTCGGAATTTGGAATTCTGAACTCGGAATTTTGAATTCGGAACTCGGAATTTGGAACTTGGAATTCTGAACTCGGAACTCGGAATTCGGAACTCTGAATTTGGAACTCGGAATTTGGAATTCGGAATTCCGAACTCTGAATTTGGAACTCGGAATTTGGAATTCGGAATTCCGAACTTGGAATTCCAAACTCGGAACTCGGAATTCTGAACTCGGAATTCCCAACTCGGAATTTGGAACTCGGAATTTGGAATTCGGCACTTGGATTTCGGAACTCGGAATTTGGAATTCGGAATTCGGAATTCGGAACTTGGAATTCGGAACTCGGAATTCGGAACTCAGAATTTGGAATTTGGCATTCGGAATTCTGAACTCAGAATTCCGAACTCGAAATTTTGAATTTCGGAACTCGGAATTTGGAACTCGGAATTTGGAACTCGGAATTTGGAACTCGGAACTCAGAATTCTGAACTTGGAATTCTGAACTTGGAATTCCAAACTCGGAATTTGGAATTTGGAACTCAGAATTCCAAACACGGAATTCGGAATTCCAAACTCGGAATTCCAAACTCGGAATTTGGAATTTGGAATTCTGAACTCGGAATTCCAAACTTGGAATTCGGAACTTGGAATTCTGAACTCGGAACTCGGAATTTCAAACTTGGAATTCTGAACTCTGAATTCCAAACTCGGAATACTGAACTTGTAATTCAGAACTCGGAATTCCAAACTCGTAATTAGGAACTCGAAAATCGGAATTTGGAATTTGGAACTCGGAATTTGGAATTCTGAACTCGGAATTTGGAATTCTGAACTCGGAATTTGGAATTCTGAACTCGGAATTTGGAACTTGGAATTCTGAACTCGGAACTCGGAATTCGGAACTCGGAATTTGGAACTCGGAATTTGGAATTCGGAATTCCGAACTTGGAATTCCAAACTCGGAACTCGGAATTCTGAACTCGGAATTCCCAACTCGGAATTTGGAACTCGGAATTTGGAATTCGGAACTTGGAATTCGGAAATCGGAATTTGGAACTCGGAATTCCGAACTCGGAATTCCAAACTTGGAATTCGGAACTCGGAATTTGGAATTTGGACCTCGGTATTCCGAATTCGGCACTCGAATTTCGGAACTCGGAATTTGGAACTTGGAATTCTGAACTCGGAACTCGGAATTTCAAACTTGGAATTCCGAACTCAGAATTTGGAATTTGGAATTTTGAACTCGGAATTCCAAAGTCGGAATTCTGAACTCGGAATTTGGAATTTGGAATTTTGAACTTGGAATTCTGAACTCGGAATTCTGAACTCGGAATTCTGAACATGGTACTCGGAATTCGGAATTTGGAATTTGGAACTCAGAATTTGGAACTCGGTATTCCGAACTCGGCACTTGGATTTCGGAACTCGGAATTTGGAATTTGGCATTCGGAATTCTGAACTCGGAATTCCGAACTCAAAATTTGGAATTTCGGAACTCGGAATTTGGAACTTGGAATTCCAAACTCGGAAATCGGAACTCGGAATTTGGAATTCTGAACTCGGAATTCGGAACTTGGAATTCCGAACTCGGAATTCTGAACTCGGAATTCGGAACATGGTACTCGGAATTCGGAATTTGGAATTTGGAATTCAGAATTTGCAATTCTGAACTCGGAATTTGGAATTTGGAACTCGGAACTTGGAATTCGGAATTCCGAACTTGGAATTCTAAACTCGGAACTTGGAATTCTGAACTCGGAATTCTGAACTCGGAATTTGGAATTCAGATCTTGCAATTCTGAACTCGGAATTTGGAATTTGGAACTCAGAATTTGGAATTTGGAACTCAGAATTCCGAACTTGGAATTCTAAACTCGGAACTTGGAATTCTGAACTCGGAATTCTGAACTCGGAATTTGGAATTCAGATCTTGCAATTCTGAACTCGGAATTTGGAATTTGGAACTCAGAATTTGGAATTTGGAACTCAGAATTTGGAACTCGGTATTCCGAACTCGGCACTTGGATTTCGGAACTCGGAATTTGGAATTCGGAATTCGGAATTCGGAACTTGGAATTCGGAACTCGGAATTCGGAACTCAGAATTTGGAATTTGGCATTCGGAATTCTGAACTCAGAATTCCGAACTCGAAATTTTGAATTTCGGAACTCGGAATTTGGAACTCGGAACTTGGAATTCGGAATTCCGAACTTGGAATTCTAAACTCGGAACTTGGAATTCTGAACTCGGAATTCTGAACTCGGAATTTGGAATTCAGATCTTGCAATTCTGAACTCGGAATTTGGAATTTGGAACTCAGAATTTGGAATTTGGAACTCAGAATTTGGAACTCGGTATTCCGAACTCGGCACTTGGATTTCGGAACTCGGAATTTGGAATTCGGAATTCGGAATTCGGAACTTGGAATTCGGAACTCGGAATTCGGAACTCAGAATTTGGAATTTGGCATTCGGAATTCTGAACTCAGAATTCCGAACTCGAAATTTTGAATTTCGGAACTCGGAATTCCGAACTCAGAATTTGGAATTTGGAATTTTGAACTCGGAATTCCAAAGTCGGAATTCTGAACTCGGAATTTGGAATTTGGAATTTTGAACTTGGAATTCTGAACTCGGAATTCTGAACTCGGAATTCTGAACATGGTACTCGGAATTCGGAATTTGGAATTTGGAATTCAGAACTTGCAATTCTGAACTCGGAATTTGGAATTTGGAACTCAGAATTTGGAACTCGGTATTCCGAACTCGGCACTTGGATTTCGGAACTCGGAATTTGGAATTCTGAACTCGGAATTCGGATTTTGGAATTCTGAACTCGGAATTCGGAACTCGGAATTTAGAATTTGGCATTCGGAATTCTGAACTCGGAATTCCGAACTCAAAATTTGGAATTTCGGAACTCGGAATTTGGAACTTGGAATTCCAAACTCGGAAATCGGAACTCGGAATTTGGAATTCTGAACTCGGAATTCGGAACTTGGAATACCGAACTCGGAATTCGGAACTCGGAATTCGGAACATGGTACTCGGAATTCGGAATTTGGAATTTGGAATTCAGAATTTGCAATTCTGAACTCGGAATTTGGAATTTGGAACTCGGAACTTGGAATTCGGAATTCCGAACTTGGAATTCTAAACTCGGAACTTGGAATTCTGAACTCGGAATTCTGAACTCGGAATTTGGAATTCAGATCTTGCAATTCTGAACTCGGAATTTGGAATTTGGAACTCAGAATTTGGAATTTGGAACTCAGAATTCCGAACTTGGAATTCTAAACTCGGAACTTGGAATTCTGAACTCGGAATTCTGAACTCGGAATTTGGAATTCAGATCTTGCAATTCTGAACTCGGAATTTGGAATTTGGAACTCAGAATTTGGAATTTGGAACTCAGAATTTGGAACTCGGTATTCCGAACTCGGCACTTGGATTTCGGAACTCGGAATTTGGAACTCGGAATTTGGAATTCGGAATTCGGAATTCGGAACTTGGAATTCGGAACTCGGAATTCGGAACTCAGAATTTGGAATTTGGCATTCGGAATTCTGAACTCAGAATTCCGAACTCGAAATTTTGAATTTCGGAACTCGGAATTTGGAACTCGGAACTTGGAATTCGGAATTCCGAACTTGGAATTCTAAACTCGGAACTTGGAATTCTGAACTCGGAATTCTGAACTCGGAATTTGGAATTCAGATCTTGCAATTCTGAACTCGGAATTTGGAATTTGGAACTCAGAATTTGGAATTTGGAACTCAGAATTCCGAACTTGGAATTCTAAACTCGGAACTTGGAATTCTGAACTCGGAATTCTGAACTCGGAATTTGGAATTCAGATCTTGCAATTCTGAACTCGGAATTTGGAATTTGGAACTCAGAATTTGGAATTTGGAACTCAGAATTTGGAACTCGGTATTCCGAACTCGGCACTTGGATTTCGGAACTCGGAATTTGGAATTCGGAATTCGGAATTCGGAACTTGGAATTCGGAACTCGGAATTCGGAACTCAGAATTTGGAATTTGGCATTCGGAATTCTGAACTCAGAATTCCGAACTCGAAATTTTGAATTTCGGAACTCGGAATTTGGAACTCGGAATTTGGAACTCGGAATTTGGAACTCGGAACTCAGAATTCTGAACTTGGAATTCTGAACTTGGAATTCCAAACTCGGAATTTGGAATTTGGAACTCAGAATTCCGAACACGGAATTCGGAATTCCAAACTCGGAATTCCAAACTCGGAATTTGGAATTTGGAATTCTGAACTCGGAATTCCAAACTTGGAATTCGGAACTTGGAATTCTGAACTCGGAACTCGGAATTTCAAACTTGGAATTCTGAACTTGGAATTCTGAACTCGGAACTCGGAATTTCAAACTTGGAATTCTGAACTCTGAATTCCAAACTCGGAATTCTGAACTTGTAATTCAGAACTCGGAATTCCAAACTCGTAATTAGGAACTCGAAAATCGGAACTCGGAATTTGGAATTCGGAATTCGGAATTCGGAACTTGGAATTCGGAACTCGGAATTCGGAACTCAGAATTTGGAATTTGGCATTCGGAATTCTGAACTCAGAATTCCGAACTCGAAATTTTGAATTTCGGAACTCGGAATTTGGAACTCGGAATTTGGAACTCGGAATTTGGAACTCGGAACTCAGAATTCTGAACTTGGAATTCTGAACTTGGAATTCCAAACTCGGAATTTGGAATTTGGAACTCAGAATTCCGAACACGGAATTCGGAATTCCAAACTCGGAATTCCAAACTCGGAATTTGGAATTTGGAATTCTGAACTCGGAATTCCAAACTTGGAATTCGGAACTTGGAATTCTGAACTCGGAACTCGGAATTTCAAACTTGGAATTCTGAACTCTGAATTCCAAACTCGGAATTCTGAACTTGTAATTCAGAACTCGGAATTCCAAACTCGTAATTAGGAACTCGAAAATCGGAATTTGGAATTTGGAACTCGGAATTTGGAATTCGGAACTCGGAATTTGGAATTCTGAACTCGGAATTTTGAATTCGGAACTCGGAATTTGGAACTTGGAATTCTGAACTCGGAACTCGGAATTCGGAACTCTGAATTTGGAACTCGGAATTTGGAATTCGGAATTCCGAACTCTGAATTTGGAACTCGGAATTTGGAATTCGGAATTCCGAACTTGGAATTCCAAACTCGGAACTCGGAATTCTGAACTCGGAATTCCCAACTCGGAATTTGGAACTCGGAATTTAGAATTCGGAACTTGGAATTCGGAAATCGGAATTTGGAACTCGGAATTCCGAACTCGGAATTCCAAACTTGGAATTCGGAACTCGGAATTTGGAATTTGGACCTCGGTATTCCGAATTCGGCACTCGGATTTCGGAACTCGGAATTTGGAACTTGGAATTCTGAACTCGGAACTCGGAATTTCAAACTTGGAATTCCGAACTCAGAATTTGGAATTTGGAATTTTGAACTCGGAATTCCAAAGTCGGAATTCTGAACTCGGAATTTGGAATTTGGAATTTTGAACTTGGAATTCTGAACTCGGAATTCTGAACTCGGAATTCTGAACATGGTACTCGGAATTCGGAATTTGGAATTTGGAATTCAGAACTTGCAATTCTGAACTCGGAATTTGGAATTTGGAACTCAGAATTTGGAACTCGGTATTCCGAACACGGCACTTGGATTTCGGAACTCGGAATTTGGAATTCTGAACTCGGAATTCGGATTTTGGAATTCTGAACTCGGAATTCGGAACTCGGAATTTAGAATTTGGCATTCGGAATTCTGAACTCGGAATTCCGAACTCAAAATTTGGAATTTCGGAACTCGGAATTTGGAACTTGGAATTCCAAACTCGGAAATCGGAACTCGGAATTTGGAATTCTGAACTCGGAATTCGGAACTTGGAATTCCGAACTCGGAATTCTGAACTCGGAATTCGGAACATGGTACTCGGAATTCGGAATTTGGAATTTGGAATTCAGAATTTGCAATTCTGAACTCGGAATTTGGAATTTGGAACTCGGAACTTGGAATTCGGAATTCCGAACTTGGAATTCTAAACTCGGAACTTGGAATTCTGAACTCGGAATTCTGAACTCGGAATTTGGAATTCAGATCTTGCAATTCTGAACTCGGAATTTGGAATTTGGAACTCAGAATTTGGAATTTGGAACTCAGAATTCCGAACTTGGAATTCTAAACTCGGAACTTGGAATTCTGAACTCGGAATTCTGAACTCGGAATTTGGAATTCAGATCTTGCAATTCTGAACTCGGAATTTGGAATTTGGAACTCAGAATTTGGAATTTGGAACTCAGAATTTGGAACTCGGTATTCCGAACTCGGCACTTGGATTTCGGAACTCGGAATTTGGAATTTGGAATTCGGAATTCGGAACTTGGAATTCGGAACTCGGAATTCGGAACTCAGAATTTGGAATTTGGCATTCGGAATTCTGAACTCAGAATTCCGAACTCGAAATTTTGAATTTCGGAACTCGGAATTTGGAACTCGGAATTTGGAACTCGGAATTTGGAACTCGGAACTCAGAATTCTGAACTTGGAATTCTGAACTTGGAATTCCAAACTCGGAATTTGGAATTTGGAACTCGGAATTCCGAACACGGAATTCGGAATTCCAAACTCGGAATTCCAAACTCGGAATTTGGAATTTGGAATTCTGAACTCGGAATTCCAAACTTGGAATTCGGAACTTGGAATTCTGAACTCGGAACTCGGAATTTCAAACTTGGAATTCTGAACTCTGAATTCCAAACTCTGAATTCTGAACTTGTAATTCAGAACTCGGAATTCCAAACTCGTAATTAGGAACTCGAAAATCGGAATTCGGAATTTGGAACTCGGAATTTGGAATTCGGAACTCGGAATTTGGAATTCTGAACTCGGAATTTTGAATTCGGAACTCGGAATTTGGAACTTGGAATTCTGAACTCGGAACTCGGAATTTGGAACTCGGAATTTGGAACTCGGAATTTGGAACTCGGAATTTGGAACTCGGAATTTGGAATTCGGAATTCCGAACTTGGAATTCCAAACTCGGAACTCGGAATTCTGAACTCGGAATTCCCAACTCAGAATTTGGAACTCGGAATTTGGAATTCGGAACTTGGAATTCGGAAATCGGAATTTGGAACTCGGAATTCCGAACTCGGAATTCCAAACTTGGAATTCGGAACTCGGAATTTGGAATTTGGACCTCGGTATTCCGAATTCGGCACTCGGATTTCGGAACTCGGAATTTGGAATTTGGAATTCTGAACTCGGAATTCCAAACTTGGAATTCGGAACTTGGAATTCTGAACTCGGAACTCGGAATTTCAAACTTGGAATTCTGAACTCTGAATTCCAAACTCTGAATTCTGAACTTGTAATTCAGAACTCGGAATTCCAAACTCGTAATTAGGAACTCGAAAATCGGAATTCGGAATTTGGAACTCGGAATTTGGAATTCGGAACTCGGAATTTGGAATTCTGAACTCGGAATTTTGAATTCGGAACTCGGAATTTGGAACTTGGAATTCTGAACTCGGAACTCGGAATTTGGAACTCGGAATTTGGAACTCGGAATTTGGAACTCGGAATTTGGAACTCGGAATTTGGAATTCGGAATTCCGAACTTGGAATTCCAAACTCGGAACTCGGAATTCTGAACTCGGAATTCCCAACTCAGAATTTGGAACTCGGAATTTGGAATTCGGAACTTGGAATTCGGAAATCGGAATTTGGAACTCGGAATTCCGAACTCGGAATTCCAAACTTGGAATTCGGAACTCGGAATTTGGAATTTGGACCTCGGTATTCCGAATTCGGCACTCGGATTTCGGAACTCGGAATTTGGAACTCGGAATTTGGAACTCGGAATTTGGAACTCGGAATTCAAAAATCGGAAATCGGAACTCGGAATTTGGAATTCTGAACTCGGAATTCGGAACTTGGAATTCCGAACTCGGAATTCTGAACTCGGAATTCTGAACATGGTACTCGGAATTCGGAATTTGGAATTTGGAATTCAGAATTTGCAATTCTGAACTCGGAATTTGGAATTTGGAACTCGGAACTTGGAATTCGGAATTCTGAACTTGGAATTCTAAACTCGGAATTTGGAATTTGGACCTCGGTATTCCGAATTCGGCACTCGGATTTCGGAACTCGGAATTTGGAACTCGGAATTTGGAACTCGGAATTTGGAACTCGGAATTTGGAACTCGGAATTCAAAAATCGGAAATCGGAACTCGGAATTTGGAATTCTGAACTCGGAATTCGGAACTTGGAATTCCGAACTCGGAATTCTGAACTCGGAATTCTGAACATGGTACTCGGAATTCGGAATTTGGAATTTGGAACTCGGAATTTGGAATTCGGAACTCGGAATTTGGAATTCTGAGCTCGGAATTTTGAATTCGGAACTCGGAATTTGGAACTTGGAATTCTGAACTCGGAACTCGGAATTCTGAACTCGGAATTTGGAATTCAGATCTTGCAATTCTGAACTCGGAATTTGGAATTTGGAACTCAGAATTTGGAATTTGGAACTCAGAATTCCGAACTTGGAATTCTAAACTCGGAACTTGGAATTCTGAACTCGGAATTCTGAACTCGGAATTTGGAACTCGGATTTCGGAACTCGGAATTTGGAACTCGGAATTTGGAACTCGGAATTTGGAACTCGGAATTCAAAAATCGGAACTCGGAATTTGGAATTCTGAACTCGGAATTCGGAACTTGGAATTCCGAACTCGGAATTCTGAACTCGGAATTCTGAACATGGTACTCGGAATTCGGAATTTGGAATTTGGAATTCAGAATTTGCAATTCTGAACTCGGAATTTGGAATTTGGAACTCGGAACTTGGAATTCGGAATTCCGAACTTGGAATTCTAAACTCGGAACTTGGAATTCTGAACTCGGAATTCTGAACTCGGAATTTGGAATTCAGATCTTGCAATTCTGAACTCGGAATTTGGAATTCGGAACTCGGAATTTGGAATTTGGACCTCGGTATTCCGAATTCGGCACTCGGATTTCGGAACTCGGAATTTGGAACTCGGAATTTGGAACTCGGAATTTGGAACTCGGAATTCAAAAATCGGAAATCGGAACTCGGAATTTGGAATTCTGAACTCGGAATTCGGAACTTGGAATTCCGAACTCGGAATTCTGAACTCGGAATTCTGAACATGGTACTCGGAATTCGGAATTTGGAATTTGGAATTCAGAATTTGCAATTCTGAACTCGGAATTTGGAATTTGGAACTCGGAACTTGGAATTCGGAATTCTGAACTTGGAATTCTAAACTCGGAATTTGGAATTTGGACCTCGGTATTCCGAATTCGGCACTCGGATTTCGGAACTCGGAATTTGGAACTCGGAATTTGGAACTCGGAATTTGGAACTCGGAATTTGGAACTCGGAATTCAAAAATCGGAAATCGGAACTCGGAATTTGGAATTCTGAACTCGGAATTCGGAACTTGGAATTCCGAACTCGGAATTCTGAACTCGGAATTCTGAACATGGTACTCGGAATTCGGAATTTGGAATTTGGAACTCGGAATTTGGAATTCGGAACTCGGAATTTGGAATTCTGAACTCGGAATTTTGAATTCGGAACTCGGAATTTGGAACTTGGAATTCTGAACTCGGAACTCGGAATTCTGAACTCGGAATTTGGAATTCAGATCTTGCAATTCTGAACTCGGAATTTGGAATTTGGAACTCAGAATTTGGAATTTGGAACTCAGAATTCCGAACTTGGAATTCTAAACTCGGAACTTGGAATTCTGAACTCGGAATTCTGAACTCGGAATTTGGAACTCGGATTTCGGAACTCGGAATTTGGAACTCGGAATTTGGAACTCGGAATTTGGAACTCGGAATTCAAAAATCGGAACTCGGAATTTGGAATTCTGAACTCGGAATTCGGAACTTGGAATTCCGAACTCGGAATTCTGAACTCGGAATTCTGAACATGGTACTCGGAATTCGGAATTTGGAATTTGGAATTCAGAATTTGCAATTCTGAACTCGGAATTTGGAATTTGGAACTCGGAACTTGGAATTCGGAATTCCGAACTTGGAATTCTAAACTCGGAACTTGGAATTCTGAACTCGGAATTCTGAACTCGGAATTTGGAATTCAGATCTTGCAATTCTGAACTCGGAATTTGGAATTTGGAACTCAGAATTTGGAATTTGGAACTCAGAATTCCGAACTTGGAATTCTAAACTCGGAACTTGGAATTCTGAACTCGGAATTCTGAACTCGGAATTTGGAATTCAGATCTTGCAATTCTGAACTCGGAATTTGGAATTTGGAACTCAGAATTTGGAATTTGGAACTCAGAATTTGGAACTCGGTATTCCGAACTCGGCACTTGGATTTCGGAACTCGGAATTTGGAATTTGGAATTCGGAATTCGGAACTTGGAATTCGGAACTCGGAATTCGGAACTCAGAATTTGGAATTTGGCATTCGGAATTCTGAACTCAGAATTCCGAACTCGAAATTTTGAATTTCGGAACTCGGAATTTGGAACTCAGAATTTGGAACTCGGAATTTGGAACTCGGAACTCAGAAATCTGAACTTGGAATTCTGAACTTGGAATTCCAAACTCGGAATTTGGAATTTGGAACTCGGAATTCTGAACACGGAATTCGGAATTCCAAACTCGGAATTCCAAACTCGGAATTTGGAATTTGGAATTCTGAACTCGGAACTCGGAATTCGGAACTCTGAATTTGGAACTCGGAATTTGGAATTCGGAATTCCGAACTTGGAATTCCAAACTCGGAACTCGGAATTCTGAACTCGGAATTCTGAACTCGGAATTCCCAACTCAGAATTTGGAACTCGGAATTTGGAATTCGGAACTTGGAATTCGGAAATCGGAATTTGGAACTCGGAATTCCGAACTCGGAATTCCAAACTTGGAATTCGGAACTCGGAATTTGGAATTTGGACCTCGGTATTCCGAATTCGGCACTCGGATTTCGGAACTCGGAATTTGGAACTCGGAATTTGGAACTCGGAATTTGGAACTCGGAATTCAAAAATCGGAAATCGGAACTCGGAATTTGGAATTCTGAACTCGGAATTCGGAACTTGGAATTCCGAACTCGGAATTCTGAACTCGGAATTCTGAACATGGTACTCGGAATTCGGAATTTGGAATTTGGAATTCAGAATTTGCAATTCTGAACTCGGAATTTGGAATTTGGAACTCGGAACTTGGAATTCGGAATTCCGAACTTGGAATTCTAAACTCGGAACTTGGAATTCTGAACTCGGAATTCTGAACTCGGAATTTGGAATTCAGATCTTGCAATTCTGAACTCGGAATTTGGAATTTGGAACTCAGAATTTGGAATTTGGAACTCAGAATTCCGAACTTGGAATTCTAAACTCGGAACTTGGAATTCTGAACTCGGAATTCTGAACTCGGAATTTGGAATTCAGATCTTGCAATTCTGAACTCGGAATTTGGAATTTGGAACTCAGAATTTGGAATTTGGAACTCAGAATTTGGAACTCGGTATTCCGAACTCGGCACTTGGATTTCGGAACTCGGAATTTGGAATTTGGAATTCGGAATTCGGAACTTGGAATTCGGAACTCGGAATTCGGAACTCAGAATTTGGAATTTGGCATTCGGAATTCTGAACTCAGAATTCCGAACTCGAAATTTTGAATTTCGGAACTCGGAATTTGGAACTCGGAATTTGGAACTCGGAATTTGGAACTCGGAACTCAGAATTCTGAACTTGGAATTCTGAACTTGGAATTCCAAACTCGGAATTTGGAATTTGGAACTCGGAATTCTGAACACGGAATTCGGAATTCCAAACTCGGAATTCCAAACTCTGAATTTGGAATTTGGAATTCTGAACTCGGAACTCGGAATTCGGAACTCTGAATTTGGAACTCGGAATTTGGAATTCGGAATTCCGAACTTGGAATTCCAAACTCGGAACTCGGAATTCTGAACTCGGAATTCCCAACTCGGAATTTGGAACTCGGAATTTGGAATTCGGAACTTGGAATTCGGAAATCGGAATTTGGAACTCGGAATTCCGAACTCGGAATTCCAAACTTGGAATTCGGAACTCGGAATTTGGAATTTGGACCTCGGTATTCCGAATTCGGCACTCGGATTTCGGAACTCGGAATTTTGAACTTGGAATTCTGAACTCGGAACTCGGAATTTCAAACTTGGAATTCCGAACTCAGAATTTGGAATTTGGAATTTTGAACTCGGAATTCCAAAGTCGGAATTCTGAACTCGGAATTTGGAATTTGGAATTTTGAACTTGGAATTCTGAACTCGGAATTCTGAACTCGGAATTCTGAACATGGTACTCGGAATTCGGAATTTGGAATTTGGAATTCAGAATTTGGAACTCGGTATTCCGAACTCGGCACTTGGATTTCGGAACTCGGAATTTGGAATTCTGAACTCGGAATTCGGATTTTGGAATTCTGAACTCGGAATTCGGAACTCGGAATTTAGAATTTGGCATTCGGAATTCTGAACTCGGAATTCCGAACTCAAAATTTGGAATTTCGGAACTCGGAATTTGGAACTTGGAATTCCAAACTCGGAAATCGGAACTCGGAATTTGGAATTCTGAACTCGGAATTCGGAACTTGGAATTCCGAACTCGGAATTCTGAACTCAGAATTCGGAACATGGTACTCGGAATTCGGAATTTGGAATTTGGAATTCAGAATTTGCAATTCTGAACTCGGAATTTGGAATTTGGAACTCGGAACTTGGAATTCGGAATTCCGAACTTGGAATTCTAAACTCGGAACTTGGAATTCTGAACTCGGAATTCTGAACTCGGAATTTGGAATTCAGATCTTGCAATTCTGAACTCGGAATTTGGAATTTGGAACTCAGAATTTGGAATTTGGAACTCAGAATTCCGAACTTGGAATTCTAAACTCGGAACTTGGAATTCTGAACTCGGAATTCTGAACTCGGAATTTGGAATTCAGATCTTGCAATTCTGAACTCGGAATTTGGAATTTGGAACTCAGAATTTGGAATTTGGAACTCAGAATTTGGAACTCGGTATTCCGAACTCGGCACTTGGATTTCGGAACTCGGAATTTGGAATTCGGAATTCGGAATTCGGAACTTGGAATTCGGAACTCGGAATTCGGAACTCAGAATTTGAAATTTGGCATTCGGAATTCTGAACTCAGAATTCCGAACTCGAAATTTTGAATTTCGGAACTCGGAATTTGGAACTCGGAACTCAGAAATCTGAACTTGGAATTCTGAACTTGGAATTCCAAACTCGGAATTTGGAATTTGGAATTCTGAACTCGGAACTCGGAATTCGGAACTCTGAATTTGGAACTCGGAATTTGGAATTCGGAATTCCGAACTTGGAATTCCAAACTCGGAACTCGGAATTCTGAACTCGGAATTCTGAACTCGGAATTCCCAACTCAGAATTTGGAACTCGGAATTTGGAATTCGGAACTTGGAATTCGGAAATCGGAATTTGGAACTCGGAATTCCGAACTCGGAATTCCAAACTTGGAATTCGGAACTCGGAATTTGGAATTTGGACCTCGGTATTCCGAATTCGGCACTCGGATTTCGGAACTCGGAATTTGGAACTCGGAATTTGGAACTCGGAATTTGGAACTCGGAATTCAAAAATCGGAAATCGGAACTCGGAATTTGGAATTCTGAACTCGGAATTCGGAACTTGGAATTCCGAACTCGGAATTCTGAACTCGGAATTCTGAACATGGTACTCGGAATTCGGAATTTGGAATTTGGAATTCAGAATTTGCAATTCTGAACTCGGAATTTGGAATTTGGAACTCGGAACTTGGAATTCGGAATTCCGAACTTGGAATTCTAAACTCGGAACTTGGAATTCTGAACTCGGAATTCTGAACTCGGAATTTGGAATTCAGATCTTGCAATTCTGAACTCGGAATTTGGAATTTGGAACTCAGAATTTGGAATTTGGAACTCAGAATTCCGAACTTGGAATTCTAAACTCGGAACTTGGAATTCTGAACTCGGAATTCTGAACTCGGAATTTGGAATTCAGATCTTGCAATTCTGAACTCGGAATTTGGAATTTGGAACTCAGAATTTGGAATTTGGAACTCAGAATTTGGAACTCGGTATTCCGAACTCGGCACTTGGATTTCGGAACTCGGAATTTGGAATTTGGAATTCGGAATTCGGAACTTGGAATTCGGAACTCGGAATTCGGAACTCAGAATTTGGAATTTGGCATTCGGAATTCTGAACTCAGAATTCCGAACTCGAAATTTTGAATTTCGGAACTCGGAATTTGGAACTCGGAATTTGGAACTCGGAATTTGGAACTCGGAACTCAGAATTCTGAACTTGGAATTCTGAACTTGGAATTCCAAACTCGGAATTTGGAATTTGGAACTCGGAATTCTGAACACGGAATTCGGAATTCCAAACTCGGAATTCCAAACTCTGAATTTGGAATTTGGAATTCTGAACTCGGAACTCGGAATTCGGAACTCTGAATTTGGAACTCGGAATTTGGAATTCGGAATTCCGAACTTGGAATTCCAAACTCGGAACTCGGAATTCTGAACTCGGAATTCCCAACTCGGAATTTGGAACTCGGAATTTGGAATTCGGAACTTGGAATTCGGAAATCGGAATTTGGAACTCGGAATTCCGAACTCGGAATTCCAAACTTGGAATTCGGAACTCGGAATTTGGAATTTGGACCTCGGTATTCCGAATTCGGCACTCGGATTTCGGAACTCGGAATTTTGAACTTGGAATTCTGAACTCGGAACTCGGAATTTCAAACTTGGAATTCCGAACTCAGAATTTGGAATTTGGAATTTTGAACTCGGAATTCCAAAGTCGGAATTCTGAACTCGGAATTTGGAATTTGGAATTTTGAACTTGGAATTCTGAACTCGGAATTCTGAACTCGGAATTCTGAACATGGTACTCGGAATTCGGAATTTGGAATTTGGAATTCAGAATTTGGAACTCGGTATTCCGAACTCGGCACTTGGATTTCGGAACTCGGAATTTGGAATTCTGAACTCGGAATTCGGATTTTGGAATTCTGAACTCGGAATTCGGAACTCGGAATTTAGAATTTGGCATTCGGAATTCTGAACTCGGAATTCCGAACTCAAAATTTGGAATTTCGGAACTCGGAATTTGGAACTTGGAATTCCAAACTCGGAAATCGGAACTCGGAATTTGGAATTCTGAACTCGGAATTCGGAACTTGGAATTCCGAACTCGGAATTCTGAACTCAGAATTCGGAACATGGTACTCGGAATTCGGAATTTGGAATTTGGAATTCAGAATTTGCAATTCTGAACTCGGAATTTGGAATTTGGAACTCGGAACTTGGAATTCGGAATTCCGAACTTGGAATTCTAAACTCGGAACTTGGAATTCTGAACTCGGAATTCTGAACTCGGAATTTGGAATTCAGATCTTGCAATTCTGAACTCGGAATTTGGAATTTGGAACTCAGAATTTGGAATTTGGAACTCAGAATTCCGAACTTGGAATTCTAAACTCGGAACTTGGAATTCTGAACTCGGAATTCTGAACTCGGAATTTGGAATTCAGATCTTGCAATTCTGAACTCGGAATTTGGAATTTGGAACTCAGAATTTGGAATTTGGAACTCAGAATTTGGAACTCGGTATTCCGAACTCGGCACTTGGATTTCGGAACTCGGAATTTGGAATTCGGAATTCGGAATTCGGAACTTGGAATTCGGAACTCGGAATTCGGAACTCAGAATTTGAAATTTGGCATTCGGAATTCTGAACTCAGAATTCCGAACTCGAAATTTTGAATTTCGGAACTCGGAATTTGGAACTCGGAATTTCGAACTCGGAATTTGGAACTCGGAACTCAGAATTCTGAACTTGGAATTCTGAACTTGGAATTCCAAACTCGGAATTTGGAATTTGGAACTCAGAATTCCGAACACGGAATTCGGAATTCCAAACTCGGAATTCCAAACTCGGAATTTGGAATTTGGAATTCTGAACTCGGAATTCCAAACTTGGAATTCGGAACTTGGAATTCTGAACTCGGAACTCGGAATTTCAAACTTGGAATTCTGAACTCTGAATTCCAAACTCGGAATTCTGAACTTGTAATTCAGAACTCGGAATTCCAAACTCGTAATTAGGAACTCGAAAATCGGAATTCGGAATTTGGAACTCGGAATTTGGAATTCGGAACTCGGAATTTGGAATTCTGAACTCGGAATTTTGAATTCGGAACTCGGAATTTGGAACTTGGAATTCTGAACTCGGAACTCGGAATTCGGAACTCTGAATTTGGAACTCGGAATTTGGAATTCGGAATTCCGAACTTGGAATTCCAAACTCGGAACTCGGAATTCTGAACTCGGAATTCCCAACTCGGAATTTGGAATTCGGAACTTGGAATTCGGAAATCGGAATTTGGAACTTGGAATTCTGAACTCGGAACTCGGAATTTCAAACTTGGAATTCCGAACTCAGAATTTGGAATTTGGAATTTTGAAATCGGAATTCCAAAGTCGGAATTCTGAACTCGGAATTTGGAATTTGGAATTTTGAACTTGGAATTCTGAACTCGGAATTCTGAAGTCGGAATTCTGAACATGGTACTCGGAATTTGGAATTTGGAATTTGGAATTCAGAACTTGCAATTCTGAACTCGGAATTTGGAATTTGGAACTCAGAATTTGGAACTCGGTATTCCGAACTCGGCACTTGGATTTCGGAACTCGGAATTTGGAATTCTGAACTCGGAATTCGGATTTTGGAATTCTGAACTCGGAATTCTGAACTCGGAATTTAGAATTTGGCATTCGGAATTCTGAACTCGGAATTCCGAACTCAAAATTTGGAATTTCGGAACTCGGAATTTGGAACTTGGAATTCCAAACTCGGAAATCGGAACTCGGAATTTGGAATTCTGAACTCGGAATTCGGAACTTGGAATTCCGAACTCGGAATTCTGAACTCAGAATTCGGAACATGGTACTCGGAATTCGGAATTTGGAATTTGGAATTCAGAATTTGCAATTCTGAACTCGGAATTTGGAATTTGGAACTCGGAACTTGGAATTCGGAATTCCGAACTTGGAATTCTAAACTCGGAACTTGGAATTCTGAACTCGGAATTCTGAACTCGGAATTTGGAATTCAGATCTTGCAATTCTGAACTCGGAATTTGGAATTTGGAACTCAGAATTTGGAATTTGGAACTCAGAATTCCGAACTTGGAATTCTAAACTCGGAACTTGGAATTCTGAACTCGGAATTCTGAACTCAGAATTTGGAATTCAGATCTTGCAATTCTGAACTCGGAATTTGGAATTTGGAACTCAGAATTTGGAATTTGGAACTCAGAATTTGGAACTCGGTATTCCGAACTCGGCACTTGGATTTCGGAACTCGGAATTTGGAATTCGGAATTTGGAATTCGGAACTTGGAATTCGGAACTCGGAATTCGGAACTCAGAATTTGGAATTTGGCATTCGGAATTCTGAACTCAGAATTCCGAACTCGAAATTTTGAATTTCGGAACTCGGAATTTGGAACTCGGAATTTGGAACTCGGAATTTGGAACTCGGAACTCAGAATTCTGAACTTGGAATTCTGAACTTGGAATTCCAAACTCGGAATTTGGAATTTGGAACTCGGAATTCCGAACACGGAATTCGGAATTCCAAACTCGGAATTCCAAACTCGGAATTTGGAATTTGGAATTCTGAACTCGGAATTCCAAACTTGGAATTCGGAACTTGGAATTCTGAACTCGGAACTCGGAATTTCAAACTTGGAATTCTGAACTCTGAATTCCAAACTCGGAATTCTGAACTTGTAATTCAGAACTCGGAATTCCAAACTCGTAATTAGGAACTCGAAAATCGGAATTCGGA
The DNA here is from genome assembly GCF_031021105.1 of Erythrolamprus reginae. NCBI lineage: Eukaryota > Metazoa > Chordata > Lepidosauria > Squamata > Dipsadidae > Erythrolamprus > Erythrolamprus reginae. The sequence goes on along the minus strand of NW_027248746.1, from coordinate 367,322 downwards.
ATTTGGAACTCGGAATTTGGAATTCGGAACTCGGAATTTGGAATTCGGAACTCGGAATTTTGAATTCGGAACTCGGAATTTGGAACTTGGAATTCTGAACTCGGAACTTGGAATTTGGAACTCGGAATTTGGAACTCGCAATTTGGAACTCGGAATTTGGAATTCGGAATTCCGAACTTGGAATTCCAAACTCGGAACTCGGAATTCTGAACTCGGAATTCCCAACTCAGAATTTGGAACTCGGAATTTGGAATTCGGAACTTGGAATTCGGAAATCGGAATTTGGAACTCGGAATTCCGAACTCGGAATTCCAAACTTGGAATTCGGAACTCGGAATTTGGAATTTGGACCTCGGTATTCCGAATTCGGCACTCGGATTTCGGAACTCGGAATTTGGAACTCGGAATTTGGAACTCGGAATTTGGAACTCGGAATTCAAAAATCGGAAATCGGAACTCGGAATTTGGAATTCTGAACTCGGAATTCGGAACTTGGAATTCCGAACTCGGAATTCTGAACTCGGAATTCTGAACATGGTACTCGGAATTCGGAATTCGGAATTTGGAATTCAGAATTTGCAATTCTGAACTCGGAATTTGGAATTTGGAACTCGGAACTTGGAATTCGGAATTCCGAACTTGGAATTCTAAACTCGGAACTTGGAATTCTGAACTCGGAATTCTGAACTCGGAATTTGGAATTCAGATCTTGCAATTCTGAACTCGGAATTTGGAATTTGGAACTCAGAATTTGGAATTTGGAACTCAGAATTCCGAACTTGGAATTCTAAACTCGGAACTTGGAATTCTGAACTCGGAATTCTGAACTCGGAATTTGGAATTCAGATCTTGCAATTCTGAACTCGGAATTTGGAATTTGGAACTCAGAATTTGGAATTCGGAATTCGGAACTTGGAATTCGGAACTCGGAATTCGGAACTCAGAATTTGGAATTTGGCATTCGGAATTCTGAACTCAGAATTCCGAACTCGAAATTTTGAATTTCGGAACTCGGAATTTGGAACTCGGAATTTGGAACTCGGAATTTGGAACTCGGAACTCAGAATTCTGAACTTGGAATTCTGAACTTGGAATTCCAAACTCGGAATTTGGAATTTGGAACTCGGAATTCCGAACACGGAATTCGGAATTCCAAACTCGGAATTCCAAACTCGGAATTTGGAATTTGGAATTCTGAACTCGGAATTCCAAACTTGGAATTCGGAACTTGGAATTCTGAACTCGGAACTCGGAATTTCAAACTTGGAATTCTGAACTCTGAATTCCAATCTCGGAATTCTGAACTTGTAATTCAGAACTCGGAATTCCAAACTCGTAATTAGGAACTCGAAAATCGGAATTCGGAATTTGGAACTCGGAATTTGGAATTCGGAACTCGGAATTTGGAATTCTGAACTCGGAATTTTGAATTCGGAACTCGGAATTTGGAACTTGGAATTCTGAACTCAGAACTTGGAATTTGGAACTCGGAATTTGGAACTCGCAATTTGGAATTCGGAACTTGGAATTCGGAAATCGGAATTTGGAACTCGGAATTCCGAACTCGGAATTCCAAACTTGGAATTCGGAACTCGGAATTTGGAATTTGGACCTCGGTATTCCGAATTCGGCACTCGGATTTCGGAACTCGGAATTTGGAACTTGGAATTCTGAACTCGGAATTCGGAATTTCAAACTTGGAATTCCGAACTCAGAATTTGGAATTTGGAAATTTGAACTCGGAATTCCAAAGTCGGAATTCTGAACTCGGAATTTGGAATTTGGAATTTTGAACTTGGAATTCTGAACTCGGAATTCTGAACTCGGAATTCTGAACATGGTACTCGGAATTCGGAATTTGGAACTTGGAATTCTGAACTCGGAACTCGGAATTTCAAACTTGGAATTCTGAACTCTGAATTCCAAACTCGGAATTCTGAACTTGTAATTCCGAACTCGGAATTCCAAACTCGTAATTAGGAACTCGAAAATCGGAATTCGGAATTTGGAACTCGGAATTTGGAATTCGGAACTCGGAATTTGGAATTCTGAACTCGGAATTTTGAATTCGGAACTCGGAATTTGGAATTCTGAACTCGGAATTTTGAATTCGGAACTCGGAATTTTGAATTCGGAACTCGGAATTTGGAACTTGGAATTCTGAACTCGGAACTTGGAATTTGGAACTCGGAATTTGGAACTCGCAATTTGGAACTCGGAATTTGGAATTCGGAATTCCGAACTTGGAATTCCAAACTCGGAACTCGGAATTCTGAACTCGGAATTCCCAACTCAGAATTTGGAACTCGGAATTTGGAATTCGGAACTTGGAATTCGGAAATCGGAATTTGGAACTCGGAATTCCGAACTCGGAATTCCAAACTTGGAATTCGGAACTCGGAATTTGGAATTTGGACCTCGGTATTCCGAATTCGGCACTCGGATTTCGGAACTCGGAATTTGGAACTCGGAATTTGGAACTCGGAATTTGGAACTCGGAATTCAAAAATCGGAAATCGGAACTCGGAATTTGGAATTCTGAACTCGGAATTCGGAACTTGGAATTCCGAACTCGGAATTCTGAACTCGGAATTCTGAACATGGTACTCGGAATTCGGAATTCGGAATTTGGAATTCAGAATTTGCAATTCTGAACTCGGAATTTGGAATTTGGAACTCGGAACTTGGAATTCGGAATTCCGAACTTGGAATTCTAAACTCGGAACTTGGAATTCTGAACTCGGAATTCTGAACTCGGAATTTGGAATTCAGATCTTGCAATTCTGAACTCGGAATTTGGAATTTGGAACTCAGAATTTGGAATTTGGAACTCAGAATTCCGAACTTGGAATTCTAAACTCGGAACTTGGAATTCTGAACTCGGAATTCTGAACTCGGAATTTGGAATTCAGATCTTGCAATTCTGAACTCGGAATTTGGAATTTGGAACTCAGAATTTGGAATTCGGAATTCGGAACTTGGAATTCGGAACTCGGAATTCGGAACTCAGAATTTGGAATTTGGCATTCGGAATTCTGAACTCAGAATTCCGAACTCGAAATTTTGAATTTCGGAACTCGGAATTTGGAACTCGGAATTTGGAACTCGGAATTTGGAACTCGGAACTCAGAATTCTGAACTTGGAATTCTGAACTTGGAATTCCAAACTCGGAATTTGGAATTTGGAACTCGGAATTCCGAACACGGAATTCGGAATTCCAAACTCGGAATTCCAAACTCGGAATTTGGAATTTGGAATTCTGAACTCGGAATTCCAAACTTGGAATTCGGAACTTGGAATTCTGAACTCGGAACTCGGAATTTCAAACTTGGAATTCTGAACTCTGAATTCCAATCTCGGAATTCTGAACTTGTAATTCAGAACTCGGAATTCCAAACTCGTAATTAGGAACTCGAAAATCGGAATTCGGAATTTGGAACTCGGAATTTGGAATTCGGAACTCGGAATTTGGAATTCTGAACTCGGAATTTTGAATTCGGAACTCGGAATTTGGAACTTGGAATTCTGAACTCAGAACTTGGAATTTGGAACTCGGAATTTGGAACTCGCAATTTGGAATTCGGAACTTGGAATTCGGAAATCGGAATTTGGAACTCGGAATTCCGAACTCGGAATTCCAAACTTGGAATTCGGAACTCGGAATTTGGAATTTGGACCTCGGTATTCCGAATTCGGCACTCGGATTTCGGAACTCGGAATTTGGAACTTGGAATTCTGAACTCGGAATTCGGAATTTCAAACTTGGAATTCCGAACTCAGAATTTGGAATTTGGAAATTTGAACTCGGAATTCCAAAGTCGGAATTCTGAACTCGGAATTTGGAATTTGGAATTTTGAACTTGGAATTCTGAACTCGGAATTCTGAACTCGGAATTCTGAACATGGTACTCGGAATTCGGAATTTGGAACTTGGAATTCTGAACTCGGAACTCGGAATTTCAAACTTGGAATTCTGAACTCTGAATTCCAAACTCGGAATTCTGAACTTGTAATTCCGAACTCGGAATTCCAAACTCGTAATTAGGAACTCGAAAATCGGAATTCGGAATTTGGAACTCGGAATTTGGAATTCGGAACTCGGAATTTGGAATTCTGAACTCGGAATTTTGAATTCGGAACTCGGAATTTGGAACTTGGAATTCTGAACTCGGAATTCCCAACTCGGAATTTGGAACTCGGAATTTGGAATTCGGAACTTGGAATTCGGAAATCGGAATTTGGAACTCGGAATTCCGAACTCGGAATTCCAAACTTGGAATTCGGAACTCGGAATTTGGAATTTGGACCTCGGTATTCCGAATTCGGCACTCGGATTTCGGAACTCGGAATTTGGAACTTGGAATTCTGAACTCGGAATTCGGAATTTCAAACTTGGAATTCCGAACTCAGAATTTGGAATTTGGAAATTTGAACTTGGAATTCTGAACTCGGAATTCTGAACTCGGAATTCTGAACATGGTACTCGGAATTCGGAATTTGGAATTTGGAATTCAGAACTTGCAATTCTGAACTCGGAATTTGGAATTTGGAACTCAGAATTTGGAACTCGGTATTCCGAACTCGGCACTTGGATTTCGGAACTCGGAATTTGGAATTCTGAACTCGGAATTCGGAACTTGGAATTCTGAACTCGGAATTCGGAACTCTGAATTTGGAACTCGGAATTTGGAATTCGGAATTCCGAACTTGGAATTCCAAACTCGGAACTCGGAATTCTGAACTCGGAATTCCCAACTCGGAATTTGGAACTCGGAATTTGGAATTCGGAACTTGGAATTCGGAAATCGGAATTTGGAACTCGGAATTCCGAACTCGGAATTCCAAACTTGGAATTCGGAACTCGGAATTTGGAATTTGGACCTCGGTATTCCGAATTCGGCACTCGGATTTCGGAACTCGGAATTTGGAACTTGGAATTCTGAACTCGGAACTCGGAATTTCAAACTTGGAATTCCGAACTCAGAATTTGGAATTTGGAATTTTGAACTCGGAATTCCAAAGTCGGAATTCTGAACTCGGAATTTGGAATTTGGAATTTGGAATTCAGAACTTGCAATTCTGAACTCGGAATTTGGAATTTGGAACTCAGAATTTGGAACTCGGTATTCCGAACTCGGCACTTGGATTTCGGAACTCGGAATTTGGAATTCTGAACTCGGAATTCGGATTTTGGAATTCTGAACTCGGAATTCGGAACTCGGAATTTAGAATTTGGCATTCGGAATTCTGAACTCGGAATTCCGAACTCAAAATTTGGAATTTCGGAACTCGGAATTTGGAACTTGGAATTCCAAACTCGGAAATCGGAACTCGGAATTTGGAATTCTGAACTCGGAATTCGGAACTTGGAATTCCGAACTCGGAATTCTGAACTTGGAATTCGGAACATGGTACTCGGAATTCGGAATTTGGAATTTGGAATTCAGAATTTGCAATTCTGAACTCGGAATTTGGAATTTGGAACTCGGAACTTGGAATTCGGAATTCCGAACTTGGAATTCTAAACTCGGAACTTGGAATTCTGAACTCGGAATTCTGAACTCGGAATTTGGAATTCAGATCTTGCAATTCTGAACTCGGAATTTGGAATTTGGAACTCAGAATTTGGAATTTGGAACTCAGAATTCCGAACTTGGAATTCTAAACTCGGAACTTGGAATTCTGAACTCGGAATTCTGAACTCGGAATTTGGAATTCAGATCTTGCAATTCTGAACTCGGAATTTGGAATTTGGAACTCAGAATTTGGAATTTGGAACTCAGAATTTGGAACTCGGTATTCCGAACTCGGCACTTGGATTTCGGAACTCGGAATTTGGAATTCGGAATTCGGAATTCGGAACTTGGAATTCGGAACTCGGAATTCGGAACTCAGAATTTGGAATTTGGCATTCGGAATTCTGAACTCAGAATTCCGAACTCAAAATTTTGAATTTCGGAACTCGGAATTTGGAACTCGGAATTTGGAACTCGGAATTTGGAACTCGGAACTCAGAATTCTGAACTTGGAATTCTGAACTTGGAATTCCAAACTCGGAATTTGGAATTTGGAACTCGGAATTCCGAACACGGAATTCGGAATTCCAAACTCGGAATTTGGAATTTGGAATTCTGAACTCGGAATTTGGAATTCTGAACTCGGAATTTTGAATTCGGAACTCGGAATTTGGAACTTGGAATTCTGAACTCGGAATTCCCAACTCGGAATTTGGAACTCGGAATTTGGAATTCGGAACTTGGAATTCGGAAATCGGAATTTGGAACTCGGAATTCCGAACTCGGAATTCCAAACTTGGAATTCGGAACTCGGAATTTGGAATTTGGACCTCGGTATTCCGAATTCGGCACTCGGATTTCGGAACTCGGAATTTGGAACTTGGAATTCTGAACTCGGAATTCGGAATTTCAAACTTGGAATTCCGAACTCAGAATTTGGAATTTGGAAATTTGAACTTGGAATTCTGAACTCGGAATTCTGAACTCGGAATTCTGAACATGGTACTCGGAATTCGGAATTTGGAATTTGGAATTCAGAACTTGCAATTCTGAACTCGGAATTTGGAATTTGGAACTCAGAATTTGGAACTCGGTATTCCGAACTCGGCACTTGGATTTCGGAACTCGGAATTTGGAATTCTGAACTCGGAATTCGGAACTTGGAATTCTGAACTCGGAATTCGGAACTCTGAATTTGGAACTCGGAATTTGGAATTCGGAATTCCGAACTTGGAATTCCAAACTCGGAACTCGGAATTCTGAACTCGGAATTCCCAACTCGGAATTTGGAACTCGGAATTTGGAATTCGGAACTTGGAATTCGGAAATCGGAATTTGGAACTCGGAATTCCGAACTCGGAATTCCAAACTTGGAATTCGGAACTCGGAATTTGGAATTTGGACCTCGGTATTCCGAATTCGGCACTCGGATTTCGGAACTCGGAATTTGGAACTTGGAATTCTGAACTCGGAACTCGGAATTTCAAACTTGGAATTCCGAACTCAGAATTTGGAATTTGGAATTTTGAACTCGGAATTCCAAAGTCGGAATTCTGAACTCGGAATTTGGAATTTGGAATTTGGAATTCAGAACTTGCAATTCTGAACTCGGAATTTGGAATTTGGAACTCAGAATTTGGAACTCGGTATTCCGAACTCGGCACTTGGATTTCGGAACTCGGAATTTGGAATTCTGAACTCGGAATTCGGATTTTGGAATTCTGAACTCGGAATTCGGAACTCGGAATTTAGAATTTGGCATTCGGAATTCTGAACTCGGAATTCCGAACTCAAAATTTGGAATTTCGGAACTCGGAATTTGGAACTTGGAATTCCAAACTCGGAAATCGGAACTCGGAATTTGGAATTCTGAACTCGGAATTCGGAACTTGGAATTCCGAACTCGGAATTCTGAACTTGGAATTCGGAACATGGTACTCGGAATTCGGAATTTGGAATTTGGAATTCAGAATTTGCAATTCTGAACTCGGAATTTGGAATTTGGAACTCGGAACTTGGAATTCGGAATTCCGAACTTGGAATTCTAAACTCGGAACTTGGAATTCTGAACTCGGAATTCTGAACTCGGAATTTGGAATTCAGATCTTGCAATTCTGAACTCGGAATTTGGAATTTGGAACTCAGAATTTGGAATTTGGAACTCAGAATTCCGAACTTGGAATTCTAAACTCGGAACTTGGAATTCTGAACTCGGAATTCTGAACTCGGAATTTGGAATTCAGATCTTGCAATTCTGAACTCGGAATTTGGAATTTGGAACTCAGAATTTGGAATTTGGAACTCAGAATTTGGAACTCGGTATTCCGAACTCGGCACTTGGATTTCGGAACTCGGAATTTGGAATTCGGAATTCGGAATTCGGAACTTGGAATTCGGAACTCGGAATTCGGAACTCAGAATTTGGAATTTGGCATTCGGAATTCTGAACTCAGAATTCCGAACTCAAAATTTTGAATTTCGGAACTCGGAATTTGGAACTCGGAATTTGGAACTCGGAATTTGGAACTCGGAACTCAGAATTCTGAACTTGGAATTCTGAACTTGGAATTCCAAACTCGGAATTTGGAATTTGGAACTCGGAATTCCGAACACGGAATTCGGAATTCCAAACTCGGAATTTGGAATTTGGAATTCTGAACTCGGAATTCCAAACTTGGAATTCGGAACTTGGAGTTCTGAACTCGGAACTCGGAATTTCAAACTTGGAATTCTGAACTCTGAATTCCAAACTCGGAATTCTGAACTTGTAATTCAGAACTCGGAATTCCAAACTCGTAATTAGGAACTCGAAAATCGGAATTCGGAATTTGGAACTCAGAATTTGGAATTCGGAACTCGGAATTTGGAATTCTGAACTCGGAATTTTGAATTCGGAACTCGGAATTTGGAACTTGGAATTCTGAACTCGGAACTCGGAATTTGGAACTCGGAATTTGGAACTCGGAATTTGGAACTCGGAATTTGGAACTCGGAATTTGGAATTCGGAATTCCGAACTTGGAATTCCAAACTCGGAACTCGGAATTCTGAACTCGGAATTCCCAACTCAGAATTTGGAACTCGGAATTTGGAATTCGGAACTTGGAATTCGGAAATCGGAATTTGGAACTCGGAATTCCGAACTCGGAATTCCAAACTTGGAATTCGGAACTCGGAATTTGGAATTTGGACCTCGGTATTCCGAATTCGGCACTCGGATTTCGGAACTCGGAATTTGGAACTCGGAATTTGGAACTCGGAATTTGGAACTCGGAATTTGGAACTCGGAATTCAAAAATCGGAAATCGGAACTCGGAATTTGGAATTCTGAACTCGGAATTCGGAACTTGGAATTCCGAACTCGGAATTCTGAACTCGGAATTCTGAACATGGTACTCGGAATTCGGAATTTGGAATTTGGAATTCAGAATTTGCAATTCTGAACTCGGAATTTGGAATTTGGAACTCGGAACTTGGAATTCGGAATTCCGAACTTGGAATTCTAAACTCGGAACTTGGAATTCTGAACTCGGAATTCTGAACTCGGAATTTGGAATTCAGATCTTGCAATTCTGAACTCGGAATTTGGAATTTGGAACTCAGAATTTGGAATTTGGAACTCAGAATTCCGAACTTGGAATTCTAAACTCGGAACTTGGAATTCTGAACTCGGAATTCTGAACTCGGAATTTGGAATTCAGATCTTGCAATTCTGAACTCGGAATTTGGAACTCGGAACTCAGAATTCTGAACTTGGAATTCTGAACTTGGAATTCCAAACTCGGAATTTGGAATTTGGAACTCGGAATTCCGAACACGGAATTCGGAATTCCAAACTCGGAATTCCAAACTCGGAATTTGGAATTTGGAATTCTGAACTCGGAATTCCAAACTTGGAATTCGGAACTTGGAATTCTGAACTCGGAACTCGGAATTTCAAACTTGGAATTCTGAACTCTGAATTCCAAACTCGGAATTCTGAACTTGTAATTCAGAACTCGGAATTCCAAACTCGGAATTAGGAACTCGAAAATCGGAATTCGGAATTTGGAACTCGGAATTTGGAATTCGGAACTCGGAATTTGGAATTCTGAACTCGGAATTTTGAATTCGGAACTCGGAATTTGGAACTTGGAATTCTGAACTCGGAACTCGGAATTTGGAACTCGGAATTTGGAACTCGGAATTTGGAACTCGGAATTTGGAATTCGGAATTCCGAACTTGGAATTCCAAACTCGGAACTCGGAATTCTGAACTCGGAATTCCCAACTCAGAATTTGGAACTCGGAATTTGGAATTCGGAACTTGGAATTCGGAAATCGGAATTTGGAACTCGGAATTCCGAACTCGGAATTCCAAACTTGGAATTCGGAACTCGGAATTTGGAATTTGGACCTCGGTATTCCGAATTCGGCACTCGGATTTCGGAACTCGGAATTTGGAACTCGGAATTTGGAACTCGGAATTTGGAACTCGGAATTCAAAAATCGGAAATCGGAACTCGGAATTTGGAATTCTGAACTCGGAATTCGGAACTTGGAATTCCGAACTCGGAATTCGGAACTCGGAATTCTGAACATGGTACTCGGAATTCGGAATTTGGAATTTGGAATTCAGAATTTGCAATTCTGAACTCGGAATTTGGAATTTGGAACTCGGAACTTGGAATTCGGAATTCCGAACTTGGAATTCTAAACTCGGAACTTGGAATTCTGAACTCGGAATTCTGAACTCGGAATTTGGAATTCAGATCTTGCAATTCTGAACTCGGAATTTGGAATTTGGAACTCAGAATTTGGAATTTGGAACTCAGAATTCCGAACTTGGAATTCTAAACTCGGAACTTGGAATTCTGAACTCGGAATTCTGAACTCGGAATTTGGAATTCAGATCTTGCAATTCTGAACTCGGAATTTGGAATTTGGAACTCAGAATTTGGAATTTGGAACTCAGAATTTGGAACTCGGTATTCCGAACTCGGCACTTGGATTTCGGAACTCGGAATTTGGAATTTGGACCTCGGTATTCCGAATTCGGCACTCGGATTTCGGAACTCGGAATATGGAACTTGGAATTCTGAACTCGGAACTCGGAATTTCAAACTTGGAATTCCGAACTCAGAATTTGGAATTTGGAATTTTGAACTCGGAATTCCAAAGTCGGAATTCTGAACTCGGAATTTGGAATTTGGAATTTTGAACTTGGAATTCTGAACTCGGAATTCTGAACTCGGAATTCTGAACATGGTACTCGGAATTCGGAATTTGGAATTTGGAATTCAGAACTTGCAATTCTGAACTCGGAATTTGGAATTTGGAACTCGGTATTCCGAACTCGGCACTTGGATTTCGGAACTCGGAATTTGGAATTCTGAACTCGGAATTCGGATTTTGGAATTCTGAACTCGGAATTCGGAACTCGGAATTTAGAATTTGGCATTCGGAATTCTGAACTCGGAATTCCGAACTCAAAATTTGGAATTTCGGAACTCGGAATTTGGAACTTGGAATTCCAAACTCGGAAATCGGAACTCGGAATTTGGAATTCTGAACTCGGAATTCGGAACTTGGAATTCCGAACTCGGAATTCTGAACTCGGAATTCTGAACATGGTACTCGGAATTCGGAATTTGGAATATGGAATTCAGAATTTGCAATTCTGAACTCGGAATTTGGAATTTGGAACTCGGAACTTGGAATTCGGAATTCCGAACTTGGAATTCTAAACTCGGAACTTGGAATTCTGAACTCGGAATTCTGAACTCGGAATTTGGAATTCAGATCTTGCAATTCTGAACTCGGAATTTGGAATTTGGAACTCAGAATTTGGAATTTGGAACTCAGAATTCCGAACTTGGAATTCTAAACTCGGAACTTGGAATTCTGAACTCGGAATTCTGAACTCGGAATTTGGAATTCAGATCTTGCAATTCTGAACTCGGAATTTGGAATTTGGAACTCAGAATTTGGAATTTGGAACTCAGAATTTGGAACTCGGTATTCCGAACTCGGCACTTGGATTTCGGAACTCGGAATTTGGAATTTGGAATTCGGAATTCGGAACTTGGAATTCGGAACTCGGAATTCGGAACTCAGAATTTGGAATTTGGCATTCGGAATTCTGAACTCAGAATTCCGAACTCGAAATTTTGAATTTCGGAACTCGGAATTTGGAACTCGGAATTTGGAACTCGGAATTTGGAACTCGGAACTCAGAATTCTGAACTTGGAATTCTGAACTTGGAATTCCAAACTCGGAATTTGGAATTTGGAACTCGGAATTCTGAACACGGAATTCGGAATTCCAAACTCGGAATTCCAAACTCGGAATTTGGAATTTGGAATTCTGAACTCGGAACTCGGAATTCGGAACTCTGAATTTGGAACTCGGAATTTGGAATTCGGAATTCCGAACTTGGAATTCCAAACTCGGAACTCGGAATTCTGAACTCGGAATTCTGAACTCGGAATTCCCAACTCAGAATTTGGAACTCGGAATTTGGAATTCGGAACTTGGAATTCGGAAATCGGAATTTGGAACTCGGAATTCCGAACTCGGAATTCCAAACTTGGAATTCGGAACTCGGAATTTGGAATTTGGACCTCGGTATTCCGAATTCGGCACTCGGATTTCGGAACTCGGAATTTGGAACTCGGAATTTGGAACTCGGAATTTGGAACTCGGAATTCAAAAATCGGAAATCGGAACTCGGAATTTGGAATTCTGAACTCGGAATTCGGAACTTGGAATTCCGAACTCGGAATTCTGAACTCGGAATTCTGAACATGGTACTCGGAATTCGGAATTTGGAATTTGGAATTCAGAATTTGCAATTCTGAACTCGGAATTTGGAATTTGGAACTCGGAACTTGGAATTCGGAATTCCGAACTTGGAATTCTAAACTCGGAACTTGGAATTCTGAACTCGGAATTCTGAACTCGGAATTTGGAATTCAGATCTTGCAATTCTGAACTCGGAATTTGGAATTTGGAACTCAGAATTTGGAATTTGGAACTCAGAATTCCGAACTTGGAATTCTAAACTCGGAACTTGGAATTCTGAACTCGGAATTCTGAACTCGGAATTTGGAATTCAGATCTTGCAATTCTGAACTCGGAATTTGGAATTTGGAACTCAGAATTTGGAATTTGGAACTCAGAATTTGGAACTCGGTATTCCGAACTCGGCACTTGGATTTCGGAACTCGGAATTTGGAATTTGGAATTCGGAATTCGGAACTTGGAATTCGGAACTCGGAATTCGGAACTCAGAATTTGGAATTTGGCATTCGGAATTCTGAACTCAGAATTCCAAACTCGAAATTTTGAATTTCGGAACTCGGAATTTGGAACTCGGAATTTGGAACTTGGAATTTGGAACTCGGAACTCAGAATTCTGAACTTGGAATTCTGAACTTGGAATTCCAAACTCGGAATTTGGAATTTGGAACTCGGAATTCTGAACACGGAATTCGGAATTCCAAACTCGGAATTCCAAACTCTGAATTTGGAATTTGGAATTCTGAACTCGGAACTCGGAATTCGGAACTCTGAATTTGGAACTCGGAATTTGGAATTCGGAATTCCGAACTTGGAATTCCAAACTCGGAACTCGGAATTCTGAACTCGGAATTCCCAACTCGGAATTTGGAACTCGGAATTTGGAATTCGGAACTTGGAATTCGGAAATCGGAATTTGGAACTCGGAATTCCGAACTCGGAATTCCAAACTTGGAATTCGGAACTCGGAATTTGGAATTTGGACCTCGGTATTCCGAATTCGGCACTCGGATTTCGGAACTCGGAATTTTGAACTTGGAATTCTGAACTCGGAACTCGGAATTTCAAACTTGGAATTCCGAACTCAGAATTTGGAATTTGGAATTTTGAACTCGGAATTCCAAAGTCGGAATTCTGAACTCGGAATTTGGAATTTGGAATTTTGAACTTGGAATTCTGAACTCGGAATTCTGAACTCGGAATTCTGAACATGGTACTCGGAATTCGGAATTTGGAATTTGGAATTCAGAACTTGCAATTCTGAACTCGGAATTTGGAATTTGGAACTCAGAATTTGGAACTCGGTATTCCGAACTCGGCACTTGGATTTCGGAACTCGGAATTTGGAATTCTGAACTCGGAATTCGGATTTTGGAATTCTGAACTCGGAATTCGGAACTCGGAATTTAGAATTTGGCATTCGGAATTCTGAACTCGGAATTCCGAACTCAAAATTTGGAATTTCGGAACTCGGAATTTGGAACTTGGAATTCCAAACTCGGAAATCGGAACTCGGAATTTGGAATTCTGAACTCGGAATTCGGAACTTGGAATTCCGAACTCGGAATTCTGAACTCAGAATTCGGAACATGGTACTCGGAATTCGGAATTTGGAATTTGGAATTCAGAATTTGCAATTCTGAACTCGGAATTTGGAATTTGGAACTCGGAACTTGGAATTCGGAATTCCGAACTTGGAATTCTAAACTCGGAACTTGGAATTCTGAACTCGGAATTCTGAACTCGGAATTTGGAATTCAGATCTTGCAATTCTGAACTCGGAATTTGGAATTTGGAACTCAGAATTTGGAATTTGGAACTCAGAATTCCGAACTTGGAATTCTAAACTCGGAACTTGGAATTCTGAACTCGGAATTCTGAACTCGGAATTTGGAATTCAGATCTTGCAATTCTGAACTCGGAATTTGGAATTTGGAACTCAGAATTTGGAATTTGGAACTCAGAATTTGGAACTCGGTATTCCGAACTCGGCACTTGGATTTCGGAACTCGAAATTTGGAATTCGGAATTCGGAATTCGGAACTTGGAATTCGGAACTCGGAATTCGGAACTCAGAATTTGAAATTTGGCATTCGGAATTCTGAACTCAGAATTCCGAACTCGAAATTTTGAATTTCGGAACTCGGAATTTGGAACTCGGAATTTCGAACTCGGAATTTGGAACTCGGAACTCAGAATTCTGAACTTGGAATTCTGAACTTGGAATTCCAAACTCGGAATTTGGAATTTGGAACTCAGAATTCCGAACACGGAATTCGGAATTCCAAACTCGGAATTCCAAACTCGGAATTTGGAATTTGGAATTCTGAACTCGGAACTCGGAATTCGGAACTCTGAATTTGGAACTCGGAATTTGGAATTCGGAATTCCGAACTTGGAATTCCAAACTCGGAACTCGGAATTCTGAACTCGGAATTCCCAACTCGGAATTTGGAACTCGGAATTTGGAATTCGGAACTTGGAATTCGGAAATCGGAATTTGGAACTCGGAATTCCGAACTCGGAATTCCAAACTTGGAATTCGGAACTCGGAATTTGGAATTTGGACCTCGGTATTCCGAATTCGGCACTCGGATTTCGGAACTCGGAATTTTGAACTTGGAATTCTGAACTCGGAACTCGGAATTTCAAACTTGGAATTCCGAACTCAGAATTTGGAATTTGGAATTTTGAACTCGGAATTCCAAAGTCGGAATTCTGAACTCGGAATTTGGAATTTGGAATTTTGAACTTGGAATTCTGAACTCGGAATTCTGAACTCGGAATTCTGAACATGGTACTCGGAATTCGGAATTTGGAATTTGGAATTCAGAACTTGCAATTCTGAACTCGGAATTTGGAATTTGGAACTCAGAATTTGGAACTCGGTATTCCGAACTCGGCACTTGGATTTCGGAACTCGGAATTTGGAATTCTGAACTCGGAATTCGGATTTTGGAATTCTGAACTCGGAATTCGGAACTCGGAATTTAGAATTTGGCATTCGGAATTCTGAACTCGGAATTCCGAACTCAAAATTTGGAATTTCGGAACTCGGAATTTGGAACTTGGAATTCCAAACTCGGAAATCGGAACTCGGAATTTGGAATTCTGAACTCGGAATTCGGAACTTGGAATTCCGAACTCGGAATTCTGAACTTGGAATTCGGAACATGGTACTCGGAATTCGGAATTTGGAATTTGGAATTCAGAATTTGCAATTCTGAACTCGGAATTTGGAATTTGGAACTCGGAACTTGGAATTCGGAATTCCGAACTTGGAATTCTAAACTCGGAACTTGGAATTCTGAACTCGGAATTCTGAACTCGGAATTTGGAATTCAGATCTTGCAATTCTGAACTCGGAATTTGGAATTTGGAACTCAGAATTTGGAATTTGGAACTCAGAATTCCGAACTTGGAATTCTAAACTCGGAACTTGGAATTCTGAACTCGGAATTCTGAACTCGGAATTTGGAATTCAGATCTTGCAATTCTGAACTCGGAATTTGGAATTTGGAACTCAGAATTTGGAATTTGGAACTCAGAATTTGGAACTCGGTATTCCGAACTCGGCACTTGGATTTCGGAACTCGGAATTTGGAATTCGGAATTCGGAATTCGGAACTTGGAATTCGGAACTCGGAATTCGGAACTCAGAATTTGGAATTTGGCATTCGGAATTCTGAACTCAGAATTCCGAACTCAAAATTTTGAATTTCGGAACTCGGAATTTGGAACTCGGAATTTGGAACTCGGAATTTGGAACTCGGAACTCAGAATTCTGAACTTGGAATTCTGAACTTGGAATTCCAAACTCGGAATTTGGAATTTGGAACTCGGAATTCCGAACACGGAATTCGGAATTCCAAACTCGGAATTTGGAATTTGGAATTCTGAACTCGGAATTTGGAATTCTGAACTCGGAATTTTGAATTCGGAACTCGGAATTTGGAACTTGGAATTCTGAACTCGGAATTCCCAACTCGGAATTTGGAACTCGGAATTTGGAATTCGGAACTTGGAATTCGGAAATCGGAATTTGGAACTCGGAATTCCGAACTCGGAATTCCAAACTTGGAATTCGGAACTCGGAATTTGGAATTTGGAATTCAGAATTTGCAATTCTGAACTCGGAATTTGGAATTTGGAACTCGGAACTTGGAATTCGGAATTCCGAACTTGGAATTCTAAACTCGGAACTTGGAATTCTGAACTCGGAATTCTGAACTCGGAATTTGGAATTCAGATCTTGCAATTCTGAACTCGGAATTTGGAATTTGGAACTCAGAATTTGGAATTTGGAACTCAGAATTCCGAACTTGGAATTCTAAACTCGGAACTTGGAATTCTGAACTCGGAATTTGGAACTCGGAATTTGGAACTCGGAATTTGGAACTCGGAACTCAGAATTCTGAACTTGGAATTC
The DNA here is from genome assembly GCF_031021105.1 of Erythrolamprus reginae. NCBI lineage: Eukaryota > Metazoa > Chordata > Lepidosauria > Squamata > Dipsadidae > Erythrolamprus > Erythrolamprus reginae. The sequence continues at coordinate 350,596 of NW_027248746.1, read as the reverse complement.
TGAACTTGGAATTCCAAACTCGGAATTTGGAATTTGGAACTCGGAATTCCGAACACGGAATTCGGAATTCCAAACTCGGAATTCCAAACTCGGAATTTGGAATTTGGAATTCTGAACTCGGAATTCCAAACTTGGAATTCGGAACTTGGAATTCTGAACTCGGAACTCGGAATTTCAAACTTGGAATTCTGAACTCTGAATTCCAAACTCGGAATTCTGAACTTGTAATTCAGAACTCGGAATTCCAAACTCGTAATTAGGAACTCGAAAATCGGAATTCGGAATTTGGAACTCAGAATTTGGAATTCGGAACTCGGAATTTGGAATTCTGAACTCGGAATTTTGAATTCGGAACTCGGAATTTGGAACTTGGAATTCTGAACTCGGAACTCGGAATTTGGAACTCGGAATTTGGAACTCGGAATTTGGAATTCGGAATTTGGAACTCGGAATTTGGAACTCGGAATTTGGAATTCGGAATTCCGAACTTGGAATTCCAAACTCGGAACTCGGAATTCTGAACTCGGAATTCCCAACTCAGAATTTGGAACTCGGAATTTGGAATTCGGAACTTGGAATTCGGAAATCGGAATTTGGAACTCGGAATTCCGAACTCAGAATTCCAAACTTGGAATTCGGAACTCGGAATTTGGAATTTGGACCTCGGTATTCCGAATTCGGCACTCGGATTTCGGAACTCGGAATTTGGAACTTGGAATTCCGAACTCGGAATTCTGAACTCGGAATTCGGAACATGGTACTCGGAATTCGGAATTTGGAATTTGGAATTCAGAATTTGCAATTCTGAACTCGGAATTTGGAATTTGGAACTCGGAACTTGGAATTCGGAATTCCGAACTTGGAATTCTAAACTCGGAACTTGGAATTCTGAACTCGGAATTCTGAACTCGGAATTTGGAATTCAGATCTTGCAATTCTGAACTCGGAATTTGGAATTTGGAACTCAGAATTTGGAATTTGGAACTCAGAATTCCGAACTTGGAATTCTAAACTCGGAACTTGGAATTCTGAACTCGGAATTCTGAACTCGGAATTTGGAATTCAGATCTTGCAATTCTGAACTCGAAATTTGGAATTTGGAACTCAGAATTTGGAATTTGGAACTCAGAATTTGGAACTCGGTATTCCGAACTCGGCACTTGGATTTCGGAACTCGGAATTTGGAATTCGGAATTTGGAATTCGGAACTTGGAATTCGGAACTCGGAATTCGGAACTCAGAATTTGGAATTTGGCATTCGGAATTCTGAACTCAGAATTCCGAACTCGAAATTTTGAATTTCGGAACTCGGAATTTGGAACTCGGAATTTGGAACTCGGAATTTGGAACTCGGAACTCAGAATTCTGAACTTGGAATTCTGAACTTGGAATTCCAAACTCGGAATTTGGAATTTGGAACTCGGAATTCCGAACACGGAATTCGGAATTCCAAACTCGGAATTCCAAACTCGGAATTTGGAATTTGGAATTCTGAACTCGGAATTCCAAACTTGGAATTCGGAACTTGGAATTCTGAACTCGGAACTCGGAATTTCAAACTTGGAATTCTGAACTCTGAATTCCAAACTCGGAATTCTGAACTTGTAATTCAGAACTCGTAATTCCAAACTCGTAATTAGGAACTCGAAAATCGGAATTCGGAATTTGGAACTCGGAATTTGGAATTCGGAACTCGGAATTTGGAATTCTGAACTCGGAATTTTGAATTCGGAACTCGGAATTTGGAACTTGGAATTCTGAACTCGGAACTCGGAATTTGGAACTCGGAATTTGGAACTCGGAATTTGGAACTCGGAATTTGGAACTCGGAATTCCAAACTCGGAAATCGGAACTCGGAATTTGGAATTCTGAACTCGGAATTCGGAACTTGGAATTCCGAACTCGGAATTCTGAACTCGGAATTCTGAACATGGTACTCGGAATTCGGAATTTGGAATTTGGAATTCAGAATTTGCAATTCTGAACTCGGAATTTGGAATTTGGAACTCGGAACTTGGAATTCGGAATTCCGAACTTGGAATTCTAAACTCGGAACTTGGAATTCTGAACTCGGAATTCTGAACTCGGAATTTGGAATTCAGATCTTGCAATTCTGAACTCGGAATTTGGAATTTGGAACTCAGAATTTGGAATTTGGAACTCAGAATTTGGAACTCGGTATTCCGAACTCGGCACTTGGATTTCGGAACTCGGAATTTGGAATTCGGAATTCGGAATTCGGAACTTGGAATTCGGAACTCGGAATTCGGAACTCAGAATTTGGAATTTGGCATTCGGAATTCTGAACTCAGAATTCCGAACTCGAAATTTTGAATTTCGGAACTCGGAATTTGGAACTCGGAATTTGGAACTCGGAATTTGGAACTCGGAACTCAGAATTCTGAACTTGGAATTCTGAACTTGGAATTCCAAACTCGGAATTTGGAATTTGGAACTCGGAATTCCGAACACGGAATTCGGAATTCCAAACTCGGAATTCCAAACTCGGAATTTGGAATTTGGAATTCTGAACTCGGAATTCCAAACTTGGAATTCGGAACTTGGAATTCTGAACTCGGAACTCGGAATTTCAAACTTGGAACTCGGAACTCGGAATTTCAAACTTGGAATTCTGAACTCTGAATTCCAAACTCGGAATTCTGAACTTGTAATTCAGAACTCGGAATTCCAAACTCGTAATTAGGAACTCGAAAATCGGAATTTGGAATTTGGAACTCGGAATTTGGAATTCGGAACTCGGAATTTGGAATTCTGAACTCGGAATTTGGAATTCTGAACTCGGAATTTTGAATTCGGAACTCGGAATTTGGAACTTGGAATTCTGAACTCGGAACTCGGAATTCGGAACTCTGAATTCGGAACTCGGAATTTGGAACTCGCAATTTGGAACTCGGAATTTGGAATTCGGAATTCCGAACTTGGAATTCCAAACTCGGAACTCGGAATTCTGAACTCGGAATTCCCAACTCGGAATTTGGAACTCGGAATTTGGAATTCGGAACTTGGAATTCGGAAATTGGAATTTGGAACTCGGAATTCCGAACTCGGAATTCTGAACATGGTACTCGGAATTCGGAATTTGGAATTTGGAATTCAGAATTTGCAATTCTGAACTCGGAATTTGGAATTTGGAACTCGGAACTTGGAATTCGGAATTCCGAACTTGGAATTCTAAACTCGGAACTTGGAATTCTGAACTCGGAATTCTGAACTCGGAATTTGGAATTCAGATCTTGCAATTCTGAACTCGGAATTTGGAATTTGGAACTCAGAATTTGGAATTTGGAACTCAGAATTCCGAACTTGGAATTCTAAACTCGGAACTTGGAATTCTGAACTCGGAATTCTGAACTCGGAATTTGGAATTCAGATCTTGCAATTCTGAACTCGGAATTTGGAATTTGGAACTCAGAATTTGGAATTTGGAACTCAGAATTTGGAACTCGGTATTCCGAACTCGGCACTTGGATTTCGGAACTCGGAATTTGGAACTCGGAATTTGGAACTCGGAATTTGGAACTCGGAACTCAGAATTCTGAACTTGGAATTCTGAACTTGGAATTCCAAACTCGGAATTTGGAATTTGGAACTCGGAATTCCGAACACGGAATTCGGAATTCCAAACTCGGAATTCCAAACTCGGAATTTGGAATTTGGAATTCTGAACTCGGAATTCCAAACTTGGAATTCGGAACTTGGAATTCTGAACTCGGAACTCGGAATTTCAAACTTGGAATTCTGAACTCTGAATTCCAAACTCGGAATTCTGAACTTGTAATTCAGAACTCGGAATTCCAAACTCGGAATTAGGAACTCGAAAATCGGAATTCGGAATTTGGAACTCGGAATTTGGAATTCGGAACTCGGAATTTGGAATTCTGAACTCGGAATTTTGAATTCGGAACTCGGAATTTGGAACTTGGAATTCTGAACTCGGAACTCGGAATTCAGAACTCTGAATTTGGAACTCTGAATTTGGAATTCGGAATTCCGAACTTGGAATTCCAAACTCGGAACTCGGAATTCTGAACTCGGAATTCCCAACTCGGAATTTGGAACTCGGAATTTGGAATTCGGAACTTGGAATTCGGAACTCGGAATTTGGAACTCGGAATTCCGAACTCGGAATTCCAAACTTGGAATTCGGAACTCGGAATTTGGAATTTGGACCTCGGTATTCCGAATTCGGCACTCGGATTTCGGAACTCGGAATTTGGAACTTGGAATTCTGAACTCGGAACTCGGAATTTCAAACTTGGAATTCCGAACTCAGAATTTGGAATTTGGAATTTTGAACTCGGAATTCCAAAGTCGGAATTCTGAACTCGGAATTTGGAATTTGGAATTTTGAACTTGGAATTCTGAACTCGGAATTCTGAACTCGGAATTCTGAACATGGTACTCGGAATTCGGAATTTGGAATTTGGAATTCAGAACTTGCAATTCTGAACTCGGAATTTGGAATTTGGAACTCAGAATTTGGAACTCGGTATTCCGAACTCGGCACTTGGATTTCGGAACTCGGAATTTGGAATTCTGAACTCGGAATTCGGATTTTGGAATTCTGAACTCGGAATTCGGAACTCGGAATTTAGAATTTGGCATTCGGAATTCTGAACTCGGAATTCCGAACTCAAAATTTGGAATTTCGGAACTCGGAATTTGGAACTTGGAATTCCAAACTCGGAAATCGGAACTCGGAATTTGGAATTCTGAACTCTGAATTCCAAACTCGGAATTCTGAACTTGTAATTCAGAACTCGGAATTCCAAACTCGTAATTAGGAACTCGAAAATCGGAATTCGGAATTTGGAACTCGGAATTTGGAATTCGGAACACGGAATTTGGAATTCTGAACTCGGAATTTTGAATTCGGAACTCGGAATTTGGAACTTGGAATTCTGAACTCGGAACTCGGAATTTGGAACTCGGAATTTGGAACTCGGAATTTGGAACTCGGAATTTGGAACTCGGAATTCCAAACTCGGAAATCGGAACTCGGAATTTGGAATTCTGAACTCGGAATTCGGAACTTGGAATTCCGAACTCGGAATTCTGAACTCGGAATTCGGAACATGGTACTCGGAATTCGGAATTTGGAATTTGGAATTCAGAATTTGCAATTCTGAACTCGGAATTTGGAATTTGGAACTCGGAACTTGGAATTCGGAATTCCGAACTTGGAATTCTAAACTCGGAACTTGGAATTCTGAACTCGGAATTCTGAACTCGGAATTTGGAATTCAGATCTTGCAATTCTGAACTCGGAATTTGGAATTTGGAACTCAGAATTTGGAATTTGGAACTCAGAATTTGGAACTCGGTATTCCGAACTCGGCACTTGGATTTCGGAACTCGGAATTTGGAATTCGGAACTCGGAATTTGGAACTCGGAATTTGGAACTCGGAATTTGGAACTCGGAACTCAGAATTCTGAACTTGGAATTCTGAACTTGGAATTCCAAACTCGGAATTTGGAATTTGGAACTCGGAATTCCGAACACGGAATTCGGAATTCCAAACTCGGAATTCCAAACTCGGAATTTGGAATTTGGAATTCTGAACTCGGAATTCCAAACTTGGAATTCGGAACTTGGAATTCTGAACTCGGAACTCGGAATTTCAAACTTGGAATTCTGAACTCTGAATTCCAAACTCGGAATTCTGAACTTGTAATTCAGAACTCGGAATTCCAAACTCGTAATTAGGAACTCGAAAATCGGAATTCGGAATTTGGAACTCAGAATTTGGAATTCGGAACTCGGAATTTGGAATTCTGAACTCGGAATTTTGAATTCGGAACTCGGAATTTGGAACTTGGAATTCTGAACTCGGAACTCGGAATTTGGAACTCGGAATTTGGAACTCGGAATTTGGAACTCGGAATTTGGAACTCGGAATTTGGAACTCGGAATTTGGAACTCGGAATTTGGAATTCGGAATTCCGAACTTGGAATTCCAAACTCGGAACTCGGAATTCTGAACTCGGAATTCCCAACTCAGAATTTGGAACTCGGAATTTGGAATTCGGAACTTGGAATTCGGAAATCGGAATTTGGAACTCGGAATTCCGAACTCAGAATTCCAAACTTGGAATTCGGAACTCGGAATTTGGAATTTGGACCTCGGTATTCCGAATTCGGCACTCGGATTTCGGAACTCGGAATTTGGAACTTGGAATTCCGAACTCGGAATTCTGAACTCGGAATTCGGAACATGGTACTCGGAATTCGGAATTTGGAATTTGGAATTCAGAATTTGCAATTCTGAACTCGGAATTTGGAATTTGGAACTCGGAACTTGGAATTCGGAATTCCGAACTTGGAATTCTAAACTCGGAACTTGGAATTCTGAACTCGGAATTCTGAACTCGGAATTTGGAATTCAGATCTTGCAATTCTGAACTCGGAATTTGGAATTTGGAACTCAGAATTTGGAATTTGGAACTCAGAATTCCGAACTTGGAATTCTAAACTCGGAACTTGGAATTCTGAACTCGGAATTCTGAACTCGGAATTTGGAATTCAGATCTTGCAATTCTGAACTCGAAATTTGGAATTTGGAACTCAGAATTTGGAATTTGGAACTCAGAATTTGGAACTCGGTATTCCGAACTCGGCACTTGGATTTCGGAACTCGGAATTTGGAATTCGGAATTTGGAATTCGGAACTTGGAATTCGGAACTCGGAATTCGGAACTCAGAATTTGGAATTTGGCATTCGGAATTCTGAACTCAGAATTCCGAACTCGAAATTTTGAATTTCGGAACTCGGAATTTGGAACTCGGAATTCGGAACTCGGAATTTGGAACTCGCAATTTGGAACTCGGAATTTGGAATTCGGAATTCCGAACTTGGAATTCCAAACTCGGAACTCGGAATTCTGAACTCGGAATTCCCAACTCGGAATTTGGAACTCGGAATTTGGAATTCGGAACTTGGAATTCGGAAATTGGAATTTGGAACTCGGAATTCCGAACTCGGAATTCTGAACATGGTACTCGGAATTCGGAATTTGGAATTTGGAATTCAGAATTTGCAATTCTGAACTCGGAATTTGGAATTTGGAACTCGGAACTTGGAATTCGGAATTCCGAACTTGGAATTCTAAACTCGGAACTTGGAATTCTGAACTCGGAATTCTGAACTCGGAATTTGGAATTCAGATCTTGCAATTCTGAACTCGGAATTTGGAATTTGGAACTCAGAATTTGGAATTTGGAACTCAGAATTCCGAACTTGGAATTCTAAACTCGGAACTTGGAATTCTGAACTCGGAATTCTGAACTCGGAATTTGGAATTCAGATCTTGCAATTCTGAACTCGGAATTTGGAATTTGGAACTCAGAATTTGGAATTTGGAACTCAGAATTTGGAACTCGGTATTCCGAACTCGGCACTTGGATTTCGGAACTCGGAATTTGGAATTCGGAATTCGGAATTCGGAACTTGGAATTCGGAACTCGGAATTCGGAACTCAGAATTTGGAATTTGGCATTCGGAATTCTGAACTCAGAATTCCGAACTCGAAATTTTGAATTTCGGAACTCGGAATTTGGAACTCGGAATTTGGAACTCGGAATTTGGAACTCGGAACTCAGAATTCTGAACTTGGAATTCTGAACTTGGAATTCCAAACTCGGAATTTGGAATTTGGAACTCGGAATTCCGAACACGGAATTCGGAATTCCAAACTCGGAATTCCAAACTCGGAATTTGGAATTTGGAATTCTGAACTCGGAATTCCAAACTTGGAATTCGGAACTTGGAATTCTGAACTCGGAACTCGGAATTTCAAACTTGGAATTCTGAACTCTGAATTCCAAACTCGGAATTCTGAACTTGTAATTCAGAACTCGGAATTCCAAACTCGGAATTAGGAACTCGAAAATCGGAATTCGGAATTTGGAACTCGGAATTTGGAATTCGGAACTCGGAATTTGGAATTCTGAACTCGGAATTTTGAATTCGGAACTCGGAATTTGGAACTTGGAATTCTGAACTCGGAACTCGGAATTCAGAACTCTGAATTTGGAACTCTGAATTTGGAATTCGGAATTCCGAACTTGGAATTCCAAACTCGGAACTCGGAATTCTGAACTCGGAATTCCCAACTCGGAATTTGGAACTCGGAATTTGGAATTCGGAACTTGGAATTCGGAACTCGGAATTTGGAACTCGGAATTCCGAACTCGGAATTCCAAACTTGGAATTCGGAACTCGGAATTTGGAATTTGGACCTCGGTATTCCGAATTCGGCACTCGGATTTCGGAACTCGGAATTTGGAACTTGGAATTCTGAACTCGGAACTCGGAATTTCAAACTTGGAATTCCGAACTCAGAATTTGGAATTTGGAATTTTGAACTCGGAATTCCAAAGTCGGAATTCTGAACTCGGAATTTGGAATTTGGAATTTTGAACTTGGAATTCTGAACTCGGAATTCTGAACTCGGAATTCTGAACATGGTACTCGGAATTCGGAATTTTGAATTTGGAATTCAGAACTTGCAATTCTGAACTCGGAATTTGGAATTTGGAACTCAGAATTTGGAACTCGGTATTCCGAACTCGGCACTTGGATTTCGGAACTCGGAATTTGGAATTCTGAACTCGGAATTCGGATTTTGGAATTCTGAACTCGGAATTCGGAACTCGGAATTTAGAATTTGGCATTCGGAATTCTGAACTCGGAATTCCGAACTCAAAATTTGGAATTTCGGAACTCGGAATTTGGAACTTGGAATTCCAAACTCGGAAATCGGAACTCGGAATTTGGAATTCTGAACTCGGAATTCGGAACTTGGAATTCCGAACTCGGAATTCTGAACTCGGAATTCGGAACATGGTACTCGGAATTCGGAATTTGGAATTTGGAATTCAGAATTTGCAATTCTGAACTCGGAATTTGGAATTTGGAACTCGGAACTTGGAATTCGGAATTCCGAACTTGGAATTCTAAACTCGGAACTTGGAATTCTGAACTCGGAATTCTGAACTCGGAATTTGGAATTCAGATCTTGCAATTCTGAACTCGGAATTTGGAATTTGGAACTCAGAATTTGGAATTTGGAACTCAGAATTCCGAACTTGGAATTCTAAACTCGGAACTTGGAATTCTGAACTCGGAATTCTGAACTTGGAATTTGGAATTCAGATCTTGCAATTCTGAACTCGGAATTTGGAATTTGGAACTCAGAATTTGGAATTTGGAACTCAGAATTTGGAACTCGGTATTCCGAACTCGGCACTTGGATTTCGGAACTCGGAATTTGGAATTCGGAATTCGGAATTCGGAACTTGGAATTCGGAACTCGGAATTCGGAACTCAGAATTTGGAATTTGGCATTCGGAATTCTGAACTCAGAATTCCGAACTCGAAATTTTGAATTTCGGAACTCGGAATTTGGAACTCGGAATTTGGAACTCGGAATTTGGAACTCGGAACTCAGAATTCTGAACTTGGAATTCTGAACTTGGAATTCCAAACTCGGAATTTGGAATTTGGAACTCGGAATTCCGAACACGGAATTCGGAATTCCAAACTCGGAATTCCAAACTCGGAATTTGGAATTTGGAATTCTGAACTCGGAATTCCAAACTTGGAATTCGGAACTTGGAATTCTGAACTCGGAACTCGGAATTTCAAACTTGGAATTCTGAACTCTGAATTCCAAACTCGGAATTCTGAACTTGTAATTCAGAACTCGGAATTCCAAACTCGTAATTAGGAACTCGAAAATCGGAATTCGGAATTTGGAACTCAGAATTTTGAATTCGGAACTCGGAATTTGGAATTCTGAACTCGGAATTTTGAATTCGGAACTCGGAATTTGGAACTTGGAATTCTGAACTCGGAACTCGGAATTTGGAACTCGGAATTTGGAACTCGGAATTTGGAACTCGGAATTTGGAACTCGGAATTTGGAACTCGGAATTTGGAATTCGGAATTCCGAACTTGGAATTCCAAACTCGGAACTCGGAATTCTGAACTCGGAATTCCCAACTCAGAATTTGGAACTCGGAATTTGGAATTCGGAACTTGGAATTCGGAAATCGGAATTTGGAACTCGGAATTTGGAATTTGGACCTCGGTATTCCGAATTCGGCACTCGGATTTCGGAACTCGGAATTTGGAACTTGGAATTCCGAACTCGGAATTCTGAACTCGGAATTCGGAACATGGTACTCGGAATTCAGAATTTGGAATTTGGAATTCAGAATTTGCAATTCTGAACTCGGAATTTGGAATTTGGAACTCGGAACTTGGAATTCGGAATTCCGAACTTGGAATTCTAAACTCGGAACTTGGAATTCTGAACTCGGAATTCTGAACTCGGAATTTGGAATTCAGATCTTGCAATTCTGAACTCGGAATTTGGAATTTGGAACTCAGAATTTGGAATTTGGAACTCAGAATTCCGAACTTGGAATTCTAAACTCGGAACTTGGAATTCTGAACTCGGAATTCTGAACTCGGAATTTGGAATTCAGATCTTGCAATTCTGAACTCGGAATTTGGAATTTGGAACTCAGAATTTGGAATTTGGAACTCAGAATTTGGAACTCGGTATTCCGAACTCGGCACTTGGATTTCGGAACTCGGAATTTGGAATTCGGAATTCGGAATTCGGAACTTGGAATTCGGAACTCGGAATTCGGAACTCAGAATTTGGAATTTGGCATTCGGAATTCTGAACTCAGAATTCCGAACTCGAAATTTTGAATTTCGGAACTCGGAATTTGGAACTCGGAATTTGGAACTCGGAATTTGGAACTCGGAACTCAGAATTCTGAACTTGGAATTCTGAACTTGGAATTCCAAACTCGGAATTTGGAATTTGGAACTCGGAATTCCGAACACGGAATTCGGAATTCCAAACTCGGAATTCCAAACTCGGAATTTGGAATTTGGAATTCTGAACTCGGAATTCCAAACTTGGAATTCGGAACTTGGAATTCTGAACTCGGAACTCGGAATTTCAAACTTGGAATTCTGAACTCTGAATTCCAAACTCGGAATTCTGAACTTGTAATTCAGAACTCGGAATTCCAAACTCGTAATTAGGAACTCGAAAATCGGAATTCGGAATTTGGAACTCGGAATTTGGAATTCTGAACTCGGAATTTTGAATTCGGAACTCGGAATTTGGAACTTGGAATTCTGAACTCGGAACTCGGAATTTGGAACTCGGAATTTGGAACTCGGAATTTGGAACTCGGAATTTGGAACTCGGAATTTGGAACTCGGAATTCCAAACTCGGAAATCGGAACTCGGAATTTGGAATTCTGAACTCGGAATTCGGAACTTGGAATTCCGAACTCGGAATTCTGAACTCGGAATTCTGAACATGGTACTCGGAATTCGGAATTCGGAATTTGGAATTCAGAATTTGCAATTCTGAACTCGGAATTTGGAATTTGGAACTCGGAACTTGGAATTCGGAATTCCGAACTTGGAATTCTAAACTCGGAATTTGGAATTCTGAACTCGGAATTCTGAACTCGGAATTTGGAATTCAGATCTTGCAATTCTGAACTCGGAATTTGGAATTTGGAACTCAGAATTTGGAACTCGGTATTCCGAACTCGGCACTTGGATTTTGGAACTCGGAATTTGGAATTCGGAATTCGGAATTCGGAACTTGGAATTCGGAACTCGGAATTCGGAACTCAGAATTTGGAATTTGGCATTCGGAATTCTGAACTCAGAATTCCGAACTCGAAATTTTGAATTTTGGAACTCGGAATTTGGAACTCGGAATTTGGAACTCGGAATTTGGAACTCGGAACTCAGAATTCTGAACTTGGAATTCTGAACTTGGAATTCCAAACTCGGAATTTGGAATTTGGAACTCGGAATTCCGAACACGGAATTCAGAATTCCAAACTCGGAATTCCAAACTCGGAATTTGGAATTTGGAATTCTGAACTCGGAATTCCAAACTTGGAATTCGGAACTTGGAATTCTGAACTCGGAACTCGGAATTTCAAACTTGGAATTCTGAACTCTGAATTCCAAACTCGGAATTCTGAACTTGTAATTCAGAACTCGGAATTCCAAACTCGTAATTAGGAACTCGAAAATCGGAATTCGGAATTTGGAACTCGGAATTTGGAATTCGGAACTCGGAATTTGGAATTCTGAACTCGGAATTTTGAATTCGGAACTCGGAATTTGGAACTTGGAATTCTGAACTCGGAACTCGGAATTCGGAACTCTGAATTCGGAACTCTGAATTTGGAACTCGCAATTTGGAACTCGGAATTTGGAATTCGGAACTTGGAATTCGGAAATCGGAATTTGGAACTCGGAATTCCGAACTCGGAATTCTGAACATGGTACTCGGAATTCGGAATTTGGAATTTGGAACTCGGAATTTGCAATTCTGAACTCGGAATTTGGAATTTGGAACTCGGAACTTGGAATTCGGAATTCCGAACTTGGAATTCTAAACTCGGAACTTGGAATTCTGAACTCGGAATTCTGAACTCAGAATTTGGAATTCAGATCTTGCAATTCTGAGCTCGGAATTTGGAATTTGGAACTCAGAATTTGGAATTTGGAACTCAGAATTCCGAACTTGGAATTCTAAACTCGGAACTTGGAATTCTGAACTCGGAATTCTGAACTCGGAATTTGGAATTCAGATCTTGCAATTCTGAACTCGGAATTTGGAATTTGGAACTCAGAATTTGGAATTTGGAACTCAGAATTTGGAACTCGGTATTCCGAACTCGGCACTTGGATTTCGGAACTCGGAATTTGGAATTCGGAATTCGGAATTCGGAACTTGGAATTCGGAACTCGGAATTCGGAACTCAGAATTTGGAATTTGGCATTCGGAATTCTGAACTCAGAATTCCGAACTCGAAATTTTGAATTTCGGAACTCGGAATTTGGAACTCGGAATTTGGAACTCGGAATTTGGAACTCGGAACTCAGAATTCTGAACTTGGAATTCTGAACTTGGAATTCCAAACTCGGAATTTGGAATTTGGAACTCAGAATTCCGAACACGGAATTCGGAATTCCAAACTCGGAATTCCAAACTCGGAATTTGGAATTTGGAATTCTGAACTCGGAATTCCAAACTTGGAATTCGGAAATTGGAATTCTGAACTCGGAACTCGGAATTTCAAACTTGGAATTCTGAACTCTGAATTCCAAACTCGGAATACTGAACTTGTAATTCAGAACTCGGAATTCCAAACTCGTAATTAGGAACTCGAAAATCGGAATTTGGAATTTGGAACTCGGAATTTGGAATTCTGAACTCGGAATTTGGAATTCTGAACTCGGAATTTGGAATTCTGAACTCGGAATTTGGAACTTGGAATTCTGAACTCGGAACTCGGAATTCGGAACTCTGAATTTGGAACTCGGAATTTGGAATTCGGAATTCCGAACTTGGAATTCCAAACTCGGAACTCGGAATTCTGAACTCGGAATTCCCAACTCGGAATTTGGAACTCGGAATTTGGAATTCGGAACTTGGAATTCGGAAATCGGAATTTGGAACTCGGAATTCCGAACTCGGAATTCCAAACTTGGAATTCGGAACTCGGAATTTGGAATTTGGACCTCGGTATTCCGAATTCGGCACTCGAATTTCGGAACTCGGAATTTGGAACTTGGAATTCTGAACTCGGAACTCGGAATTTCAAACTTGGAATTCCGAACTCAGAATTTGGAATTTGGAATTTTGAACTCGGAATTCCAAAGTCGGAATTCTGAACTCGGAATTTGGAATTTGGAATTTTGAACTTGGAATTCTGAACTCGGAATTCTGAACTCGGAATTCTGAACATGGTACTCGGAATTCGGAATTTGGAATTTGGAACTCAGAATTTGGAACTCGGTATTCCGAACTCGGCACTTGGATTTCGGAACTCGGAATTTGGAATTTGGCATTCGGAATTCTGAACTCGGAATTCCGAACTCAAAATTTGGAATTTCGGAACTCGGAATTTGGAACTTGGAATTCCAAACTCGGAAATCGGAACTCGGAATTTGGAATTCTGAACTCGGAATTCGGAACTTGGAATTCCGAACTCGGAATTCTGAACTCGGAATTCGGAACATGGTACTCGGAATTCGGAATTTGGAATTTGGAATTCAGAATTTGCAATTCTGAACTCGGAATTTGGAATTTGGAACTCGGAACTTGGAATTCGGAATTCCGAACTTGGAATTCTAAACTCGGAACTTGGAATTCTGAACTCGGAATTCTGAACTCGGAATTTGGAATTCAGATCTTGCAATTCTGAACTCGGAATTTGGAATTTGGAACTCAGAATTTGGAATTTGGAACTCAGAATTCCGAACTTGGAATTCTAAACTCGGAACTTGGAATTCTGAACTCGGAATTCTGAACTCGGAATTTGGAATTCAGATCTTGCAATTCTGAACTCGGAATTTGGAATTTGGAACTCAGAATTTGGAATTTGGAACTCAGAATTTGGAACTCGGTATTCCGAACTCGGCACTTGGATTTCGGAACTCGGAATTTGGAATTCGGAATTCGGAATTCGGAACTTGGAATTCGGAACTCGGAATTCGGAACTCAGAATTTGGAATTTGGCATTCGGAATTCTGAACTCAGAATTCCGAACTCGAAATTTTGAATTTCGGAACTCGGAATTTGGAACTCGGAACTTGGAATTCGGAATTCCGAACTTGGAATTCTAAACTCGGAACTTGGAATTCTGAACTCGGAATTCTGAACTCGGAATTTGGAATTCAGATCTTGCAATTCTGAACTCGGAATTTGGAATTTGGAACTCAGAATTTGGAATTTGGAACTCAGAATTTGGAACTCGGTATTCCGAACTCGGCACTTGGATTTCGGAACTCGGAATTTGGAATTCGGAATTCGGAATTCGGAACTTGGAATTCGGAACTCGGAATTCGGAACTCAGAATTTGGAATTTGGCATTCGGAATTCTGAACTCAGAATTCCGAACTCGAAATTTTGAATTTCGGAACTCGGAATTTGGAACTCGGAATTTGGAACTCGGAATTCCGAACACGGAATTCCAAACTCGGAATTTGGAATTTGGAACTCGGAATTCCGAACACGGAATTCGGAATTCCAAACTCGGAATTCCAAACTCGGAATTTGGAATTTGGAATTCTGAACTCGGAATTCCAAACTTGGAATTCGGAACTTGGAATTCTGAACTCGGAACTCGGAATTTCAAACTTGGAATTCTGAACTCTGAATTCCAAACTCGGAATTCTGAACTTGTAATTCAGAACTCGGAATTCCAAACTCGTAATTAGGAACTCGAAAATCGGAATTCGGAATTTGGAACTCAGAATTTTGAATTCGGAACTCGGAATTTGGAATTCTGAACTCGGAATTTTGAATTCGGAACTCGGAATTTGGAACTTGGAATTCTGAACTCGGAACTCGGAATTTGGAACTCGGAATTTGGAACTCGGAATTTGGAACTCGGAATTTGGAACTCGGAATTTGGAACTCGGAATTTGGAATTCGGAATTCCGAACTTGGAATTCCAAACTCGGAACTCGGAATTCTGAACTCGGAATTCCCAACTCAGAATTTGGAACTCGGAATTTGGAATTCGGAACTTGGAATTCGGAAATCGGAATTTGGAACTCGGAATTCCGAACTCGGAATTCCAAACTTGGAATTCGGAACTCGGAATTTGGAATTTGGACCTCGGTATTCCGAATTCGGCACTCGGATTTCGGAACTCGGAATTTGGAACTTGGAATTCCGAACTCGGAATTCTGAACTCGGAATTCGGAACATGGTACTCGGAATTCGGAATTTGGAATTTGGAATTCAGAATTTGCAATTCTGAACTCGGAATTTGGAATTTGGAACTCGGAACTTGGAATTCGGAATTCCGAACTTGGAATTCTAAACTCGGAACTTGGAATTCTGAACTCGGAATTCTGAACTCGGAATTTGGAATTCAGATCTTGCAATTCTGAACTCGGAATTTGGAATTTGGAACTCAGAATTTGGAATTTGGAACTCAGAATTCCGAACTTGGAATTCTAAACTCGGAACTTGGAATTCTGAACTCGGAATTCTGAACTCGGAATTTGGAATTCAGATCTTGCAATTCTGAACTCGGAATTTGGAATTTGGAACTCAGAATTTGGAATTTGGAACTCAGAATTTGGAACTCGGTATTCCGAACTCGGCACTTGGATTTCGGAACTCGGAATTTGGAATTCGGAATTCGGAATTCGGAACTTGGAATTCGGAACTCGGAATTCGGAACTCAGAATTTGGAATTTGGCATTCGGAATTCTGAACTCAGAATTCCGAACTCGAAATTTTGAATTTCGGAACTCGGAATTTGGAACTCGGAATTTGGAACTCGGAATTTGGAACTCGGAACTCAGAATTCTGAACTTGGAATTCTGAACTTGGAATTCCAAACTCGGAATTTGGAATTTGGAACTCGGAATTCCGAACACGGAATTCGGAATTCCAAACTCGGAATTCCAAACTCGGAATTTGGAATTTGGAATTCTGAACTCGGAATTCCAAACTTGGAATTCGGAACTTGGAATTCTGAACTCGGAACTCGGAATTTCAAACTTGGAATTCTGAACTCTGAATTCCAAACTCGGAATTCTGAACTTGTAATTCAGAACTCGGAATTCCAAACTCGTAATTAGGAACTCGAAAATCGGAATTCGGAATTTGGAACTCGGAATTTGGAATTCTGAACTCGGAATTTTGAATTCGGAACTCGGAATTTGGAACTTGGAATTCTGAACTCGGAACTCGGAATTTGGAACTCGGAATTTGGAACTCGGAATTTGGAACTCGGAATTTGGAACTCGGAATTTGGAACTCGGAATTCCAAACTCGGAAATCGGAACTCGGAATTTGGAATTCTGAACTCGGAATTCGGAACTTGGAATTCCGAACTCGGAATTCTGAACTCGGAATTCTGAACATGGTACTCGGAATTCGGAATTCGGAATTTGGAATTCAGAATTTGCAATTCTGAACTCGGAATTTGGAATTTGGAACTCGGAACTTGGAATTCGGAATTCCGAACTTGGAATTCTAAACTCGGAATTTGGAATTCTGAACTCGGAATTCTGAACTCGGAATTTGGAATTCAGATCTTGCAATTCTGAACTCGGAATTTGGAATTTGGAACTCAGAATTTGGAATTTGGAACTCAGAATTTGGAATTTGGAACTCAGAATTTGGAACTCGGTATTCCGAACTCGGCACTTGGATTTTGGAACTCGGAATTTGGAATTTGGAATTCGGAATTCGGAACTTGGAATTCGGAACTCGGAATTCGGAACTCAGAATTTGGAATTTGGCATTCGGAATTCTGAACTCAGAATTCCGAACTCGAAATTTTGAATTTCGGAACTCGGAATTTGGAACTCGGAATTTGGAACTCGGAATTTGGAACTCGGAACTCAGAATTCTGAACTTGGAATTCTGAACTTGGAATTCCAAACTCGGAATTTGGAATTTGGAACTCGGAATTCCGAACACGGAATTCAGAATTCCAAACTCGGAATTCCAAACTCGGAATTTGGAATTTGGAATTCTGAACTCGGAATTCCAAACTTGGAATTCGGAACTTGGAATTCTGAACTCGGAACTCGGAATTTCAAACTTGGAATTCTGAACTCTGAATTCCAAACTCGGAATTCTGAACTTGTAATTCAGAACTCGGAATTCCAAACTCGTAATTAGGAACTCGAAAATCGGAATTCGGAATTTGGAACTCGGAATTTGGAATTCGGAACTCGGAATTTGGAATTCTGAACTCGGAATTTTGAATTCGGAACTCGGAATTTGGAACTTGGAATTCTGAACTCGGAACTCGGAATTCGGAACTCTGAATTCGGAACTCTGAATTTGGAACTCGCAATTTGGAACTCGGAATTTGGAATTCGGAACTTGGAATTCGGAAATCGGAATTTGGAACTCGGAATTCCGAACTCGGAATTCTGAACATGGTACTCGGAATTCGGAATTTGGAATTTGGAACTCGGAATTTGCAATTCTGAACTCGGAATTTGGAATTTGGAACTCGGAACTTGGAATTCGGAATTCCGAACTTGGAATTCTAAACTCGGAACTTGGAATTCTGAACTCGGAATTCTGAACTCGGAATTTGGAATTCAGATCTTGCAATTCTGAGCTCGGAATTTGGAATTTGGAACTCAGAATTTGGAATTTGGAACTCAGAATTCCGAACTTGGAATTCTAAACTCGGAACTTGGAATTCTGAACTCGGAATTCTGAACTCGGAATTTGGAATTCAGATCTTGCAATTCTGAACTCGGAATTTGGAATTTGGAACTCAGAATTTGGAATTTGGAACTCAGAATTTGGAACTCGGTATTCCGAACTCGGCACTTGGATTTCGGAACTCGGAATTTGGAATTCGGAATTCGGAATTCAGAACTTGGAATTCGGAACTCGGAATTCGGAACTCAGAATTTGGAATTTGGCATTCGGAATTCTGAACTCAGAATTCCGAACTCGAAATTTTGAATTTCGGAACTCGGAATTTGGAACTCGGAATTTGGAACTCGGAATTTGGAACTCGGAACTCAGAATTCTGAACTTGGAATTCTGAACTTGGAATTCCAAACTCGGAATTTGGAATTTGGAACTCAGAATTCCGAACACGGAATTCGGAATTCCAAACTCGGAATTCCAAACTCGGAATTTGGAATTTGGAATTCTGAACTCGGAATTCCAAACTTGGAATTCGGAACTTGGAATTCTGAACTCGGAACTCGGAATTTCAAACTTGGAATTCTGAACTCTGAATTCCAAACTCGGAATACTGAACTTGTAATTCAGAACTCGGAATTCCAAACTCGTAATTAGGAACTCGAAAATCGGAATTTGGAATTTGGAACTCGGAATTTGGAATTCTGAACTCGGAATTTGGAATTCTGAACTCGGAATTTGGAATTCTGAACTCGGAATTTGGAACTTGGAATTCTGAACTCGGAACTCGGAATTCGGAACTCTGAATTTGGAACTCGGAATTTGGAATTCGGAATTCCGAACGTGGAATTCCAAACTCGGAACTCGGAATTCTGAACTCGGAATTCCCAACTCGGAATTTGGAACTCGGAATTTGGAATTCGGAACTTGGAATTCGGAAATCGGAATTTGGAACTCGGAATTCCGAACTCGGAATTCCAAACTTGGAATTCGGAACTCGGAATTTGGAATTTGGACCTCGGTATTCCGAATTCGGCACTCGAATTTCGGAACTCGGAATTTGGAACTTGGAATTCTGAACTCGGAACTCGGAATTTCAAACTTGGAATTCCGAACTCAGAATTTGGAATTTGGAATTTTGAACTCGGAATTCCAAAGTCGGAATTCTGAACTCGGAATTTGGAATTTGGAATTTTGAACTTGGAATTCTGAACTCGGAATTCTGAACTCGGAATTCTGAACATGGTACTCGGAATTCGGAATTTGGAATTTGGAACTCAGAATTTGGAACTCGGTATTCCGAACTCGGCACTTGGATTTCGGAACTCGGAATTTGGAATTTGGCATTCGGAATTCTGAACTCGGAATTCCGAACTCAAAATTTGGAATTTCGGAACTCGGAATTTGGAACTTGGAATTCCAAACTCGGAAATCGGAACTCGGAATTTGGAATTCTGAACTCGGAATTCGGAACTTGGAATTCCGAACTCGGAATTCTGAACTCGGAATTCGGAACATGGTACTCGGAATTCGGAATTTGGAATTTGGAATTCAGAATTTGCAATTCTGAACTCGGAATTTGGAATTTGGAACTCGGAACTTGGAATTCGGAATTCCGAACTTGGAATTCTAAACTCGGAACTTGGAATTCTGAACTCGGAATTCTGAACTCGGAATTTGGAATTCAGATCTTGCAATTCTGAACTCGGAATTTGGAATTTGGAACTCAGAATTTGGAATTTGGAACTCAGAATTCCGAACTTGGAATTCTAAACTCGGAACTTGGAATTCTGAACTCGGAATTCTGAACTCGGAATTTGGAATTCAGATCTTGCAATTCTGAACTCGGAATTTGGAATTTGGAACTCAGAATTTGGAATTTGGAACTCAGAATTTGGAACTCGGTATTCCGAACTCGGCACTTGGATTTCGGAACTCGGAATTTGGAATTCGGAATTCGGAATTCGGAACTTGGAATTCGGAACTCGGAATTCGGAACTCAGAATTTGGAATTTGGCATTCGGAATTCTGAACTCAGAATTCCGAACTCGAAATTTTGAATTTCGGAACTCGGAATTCCGAACTCAGAATTTGGAATTTGGAATTTTGAACTCGGAATTCCAAAGTCGGAATTCTGAACTCGGAATTTGGAATTTGGAATTTTGAACTTGGAATTCTGAACTCGGAATTCTGAACTCGGAATTCTGAACATGGTACTCGGAATTCGGAATTTGGAATTTGGAATTCAGAACTTGCAATTCTGAACTCGGAATTTGGAATTTGGAACTCAGAATTTGGAACTCGGTATTCCGAACTCGGCACTTGGATTTCGGAACTCGGAATTTGGAATTCTGAACTCGGAATTCGGATTTTGGAATTCTGAACTCGGAATTCGGAACTCGGAATTTAGAATTTGGCATTCGGAATTCTGAACTCGGAATTCCGAACTCAAAATTTGGAATTTCGGAACTCGGAATTTGGAACTTGGAATTCCAAACTCGGAAATCGGAACTCGGAATTTGGAATTCTGAACTCGGAATTCGGAACTTGGAATACCGAACTCGGAATTCGGAACTCGGAATTCGGAACATGGTACTCGGAATTCGGAATTTGGAATTTGGAATTCAGAATTTGCAATTCTGAACTCGGAATTTGGAATTTGGAACTCGGAACTTGGAATTCGGAATTCCGAACTTGGAATTCTAAACTCGGAACTTGGAATTCTGAACTCGGAATTCTGAACTCGGAATTTGGAATTCAGATCTTGCAATTCTGAACTCGGAATTTGGAATTTGGAACTCAGAATTTGGAATTTGGAACTCAGAATTCCGAACTTGGAATTCTAAACTCGGAACTTGGAATTCTGAACTCGGAATTCTGAACTCGGAATTTGGAATTCAGATCTTGCAATTCTGAACTCGGAATTTGGAATTTGGAACTCAGAATTTGGAATTTGGAACTCAGAATTTGGAACTCGGTATTCCGAACTCGGCACTTGGATTTCGGAACTCGGAATTTGGAACTCGGAATTTGGAATTCGGAATTCGGAATTCGGAACTTGGAATTCGGAACTCGGAATTCGGAACTCAGAATTTGGAATTTGGCATTCGGAATTCTGAACTCAGAATTCCGAACTCGAAATTTTGAATTTCGGAACTCGGAATTTGGAACTCGGAACTTGGAATTCGGAATTCCGAACTTGGAATTCTAAACTCGGAACTTGGAATTCTGAACTCGGAATTCTGAACTCGGAATTTGGAATTCAGATCTTGCAATTCTGAACTCGGAATTTGGAATTTGGAACTCAGAATTTGGAATTTGGAACTCAGAATTCCGAACTTGGAATTCTAAACTCGGAACTTGGAATTCTGAACTCGGAATTCTGAACTCGGAATTTGGAATTCAGATCTTGCAATTCTGAACTCGGAATTTGGAATTTGGAACTCAGAATTTGGAATTTGGAACTCAGAATTTGGAACTCGGTATTCCGAACTCGGCACTTGGATTTTGGAACTCGGAATTTGGAATTCGGAATTCGGAATTCGGAACTTGGAATTCGGAACTCGGAATTCGGAACTCAGAATTTGGAATTTGGCATTCGGAATTCTGAACTCAGAATTCCGAACTCAAAATTTTGAATTTCGGAACTCGGAATTTGGAACTCGGAATTTGGAACTCGGAATTTGGAACTCGGAACTCAGAATTCTGAACTTGGAATTCTGAACTTGGAATTCCAAACTCGGAATTTGGAATTTGGAACTCAGAATTCCGAACACGGAATTCGGAATTCCAAACTCGGAATTCCAAACTCGGAATTTGGAATTTGGAATTCTGAACTCGGAATTCCAAACTTGGAATTCGGAACTTGGAATTCTGAACTCGGAACTCGGAATTTCAAACTTGGAATTCTGAACTTGGAATTCTGAACTCGGAACTCGGAATTTCAAACTTGGAATTCTGAACTCTGAATTCCAAACTCGGAATTCTGAACTTGTAATTCAGAACTCGGAATTCCAAACTCGTAATTAGGAACTCGAAAATCGGAACTCGGAATTTGGAATTCGGAATTCGGAATTCGGAACTTGGAATTCGGAACTCGGAATTCGGAACTCAGAATTTGGAATTTGGCATTCGGAATTCTGAACTCAGAATTCCGAACTCGAAATTTTGAATTTCGGAACTCGGAATTTGGAACTCGGAATTTGGAACTCGGAATTTGGAACTCGGAACTCAGAATTCTGAACTTGGAATTCTGAACTTGGAATTCCAAACTCGGAATTTGGAATTTGGAACTCAGAATTCCGAACACGGAATTCGGAATTCCAAACTCGGAATTCCAAACTCGGAATTTGGAATTTGGAATTCTGAACTCGGAATTCCAAACTTGGAATTCGGAACTTGGAATTCTGAACTCGGAACTCGGAATTTCAAACTTGGAATTCTGAACTCTGAATTCCAAACTCGGAATTCTGAACTTGTAATTCAGAACTCGGAATTCCAAACTCGTAATTAGGAACTCGAAAATCGGAATTTGGAATTTGGAACTCGGAATTTGGAATTCGGAACTCGGAATTTGGAATTCTGAACTCGGAATTTTGAATTCGGAACTCGGAATTTGGAACTTGGAATTCTGAACTCGGAACTCGGAATTCGGAACTCTGAATTTGGAACTCGGAATTTGGAATTCGGAATTCCGAACTCTGAATTTGGAACTCGGAATTTGGAATTCGGAATTCCGAACTTGGAATTCCAAACTCGGAACTCGGAATTCTGAACTCGGAATTCCCAACTCGGAATTTGGAACTCGGAATTTGGAATTCGGCACTTGGATTTCGGAACTCGGAATTTGGAATTCGGAATTCGGAATTCGGAACTTGGAATTCGGAACTCGGAATTCGGAACTCAGAATTTGGAATTTGGCATTCGGAATTCTGAACTCAGAATTCCGAACTCGAAATTTTGAATTTCGGAACTCGGAATTTGGAACTCGGAATTTGGAACTCGGAATTTGGAACTCGGAACTCAGAATTCTGAACTTGGAATTCTGAACTTGGAATTCCAAACTCGGAATTTGGAATTTGGAACTCAGAATTCCGAACACGGAATTCGGAATTCCAAACTCGGAATTCCAAACTCGGAATTTGGAATTTGGAATTCTGAACTCGGAATTCCAAACTTGGAATTCGGAACTTGGAATTCTGAACTCGGAACTCGGAATTTCAAACTTGTAATTCTGAACTCTGAATTCCAAACTCGGAATACTGAACTTGTAATTCAGAACTCGGAATTCCAAACTCGTAATTAGGAACTCGAAAATCGGAATTTGGAATTTGGAACTCGGAATTTGGAATTCTGAACTCGGAATTTGGAATTCTGAACTCGGAATTTGGAATTCTGAACTCGGAATTTGGAACTTGGAATTCTGAACTCGGAACTCGGAATTCGGAACTCTGAATTTGGAACTCGGAATTTGGAATTCGGAATTCCGAACTTGGAATTCCAAACTCGGAACTCGGAATTCTGAACTCGGAATTCCCAACTCGGAATTTGGAACTCGGAATTTGGAATTCGGAACTTGGAATTCGGAAATCGGAATTTGGAACTCGGAATTCCGAACTCGGAATTCCAAACTTGGAATTCGGAACTCGGAATTTGGAATTTGGACCTCGGTATTCCGAATTCGGCACTCGAATTTCGGAACTCGGAATTTGGAACTTGGAATTCTGAACTCGGAACTCGGAATTTCAAACTTGGAATTCCGAACTCAGAATTTGGAATTTGGAATTTTGAACTCGGAATTCCAAAGTCGGAATTCTGAACTCGGAATTTGGAATTTGGAATTTTGAACTTGGAATTCTGAACTCGGAATTCTGAACTCGGAATTCTGAACATGGTACTCGGAATTCGGAATTTGGAATTTGGAACTCAGAATTTGGAACTCGGTATTCCGAACTCGGCACTTGGATTTCGGAACTCGGAATTTGGAATTTGGCATTCGGAATTCTGAACTCGGAATTCCGAACTCAAAATTTGGAATTTCGGAACTCGGAATTTGGAACTTGGAATTCCAAACTCGGAAATCGGAACTCGGAATTTGGAATTCTGAACTCGGAATTCGGAACTTGGAATTCCGAACTCGGAATTCTGAACTCGGAATTCGGAACATGGTACTCGGAATTCGGAATTTGGAATTTGGAATTCAGAATTTGCAATTCTGAACTCGGAATTTGGAATTTGGAACTCGGAACTTGGAATTCGGAATTCCGAACTTGGAATTCTAAACTCGGAACTTGGAATTCTGAACTCGGAATTCTGAACTCGGAATTTGGAATTCAGATCTTGCAATTCTGAACTCGGAATTTGGAATTTGGAACTCAGAATTTGGAATTTGGAACTCAGAATTCCGAACTTGGAATTCTAAACTCGGAACTTGGAATTCTGAACTCGGAATTCTGAACTCGGAATTTGGAATTCAGATCTTGCAATTCTGAACTCGGAATTTGGAATTTGGAACTCAGAATTTGGAATTTGGAACTCAGAATTTGGAACTCGGTATTCCGAACTCGGCACTTGGATTTCGGAACTCGGAATTTGGAATTCGGAATTCGGAATTCGGAACTTGGAATTCGGAACTCGGAATTCGGAACTCAGAATTTGGAATTTGGCATTCGGAATTCTGAACTCAGAATTCCGAACTCGAAATTTTGAATTTCGGAACTCGGAATTTGGAACTCGGAACTTGGAATTCGGAATTCCGAACTTGGAATTCTAAACTCGGAACTTGGAATTCTGAACTCGGAATTCTGAACTCGGAATTTGGAATTCAGATCTTGCAATTCTGAACTCGGAATTTGGAATTTGGAACTCAGAATTTGGAATTTGGAACTCAGAATTTGGAACTCGGTATTCCGAACTCGGCACTTGGATTTCGGAACTCGGAATTTGGAATTCGGAATTCGGAATTCGGAACTTGGAATTCGGAACTCGGAATTCGGAACTCAGAATTTGGAATTTGGCATTCGGAATTCTGAACTCAGAATTCCGAACTCGAAATTTTGAATTTCGGAACTCGGAATTCCGAACTCAGAATTTGGAATTTGGAATTTTGAACTCGGAATTCCAAAGTCGGAATTCTGAACTCGGAATTTGGAATTTGGAATTTTGAACTTGGAATTCTGAACTCGGAATTCTGAACTCGGAATTCTGAACATGGTACTCGGAATTCGGAATTTGGAATTTGGAATTCAGAACTTGCAATTCTGAACTCGGAATTTGGAATTTGGAACTCAGAATTTGGAACTCGGTATTCCGAACTCGGCACTTGGATTTCGGAACTCGGAATTTGGAATTCTGAACTCGGAATTCGGATTTTGGAATTCTGAACTCGGAATTCGGAACTCGGAATTTAGAATTTGGCATTCGGAATTCTGAACTCGGAATTCCGAACTCAAAATTTGGAATTTCGGAACTCGGAATTTGGAACTTGGAATTCCAAACTCGGAAATCGGAACTCGGAATTTGGAATTCTGAACTCGGAATTCGGAACTTGGAATACCGAACTCGGAATTCGGAACTCGGAATTCGGAACATGGTACTCGGAATTCGGAATTTGGAATTTGGAATTCAGAATTTGCAATTCTGAACTCGGAATTTGGAATTTGGAACTCGGAACTTGGAATTCGGAATTCCGAACTTGGAATTCTAAACTCGGAACTTGGAATTCTGAACTCGGAATTCTGAACTCGGAATTTGGAATTCAGATCTTGCAATTCTGAACTCGGAATTTGGAATTTGGAACTCAGAATTTGGAATTTGGAACTCAGAATTCCGAACTTGGAATTCTAAACTCGGAACTTGGAATTCTGAACTCGGAATTCTGAACTCGGAATTTGGAATTCAGATCTTGCAATTCTGAACTCGGAATTTGGAATTTGGAACTCAGAATTTGGAATTTGGAACTCAGAATTTGGAACTCGGTATTCCGAACTCGGCACTTGGATTTCGGAACTCGGAATTTGGAACTCGGAATTTGGAATTCGGAATTCGGAATTCGGAACTTGGAATTCGGAACTCGGAATTCGGAACTCAGAATTTGGAATTTGGCATTCGGAATTCTGAACTCAGAATTCCGAACTCGAAATTTTGAATTTCGGAACTCGGAATTTGGAACTCGGAACTTGGAATTCGGAATTCCGAACTTGGAATTCTAAACTCGGAACTTGGAATTCTGAACTCGGAATTCTGAACTCGGAATTTGGAATTCAGATCTTGCAATTCTGAACTCGGAATTTGGAATTTGGAACTCAGAATTTGGAATTTGGAACTCAGAATTCCGAACTTGGAATTCTAAACTCGGAACTTGGAATTCTGAACTCGGAATTCTGAACTCGGAATTTGGAATTCAGATCTTGCAATTCTGAACTCGGAATTTGGAATTTGGAACTCAGAATTTGGAATTTGGAACTCAGAATTTGGAACTCGGTATTCCGAACTCGGCACTTGGATTTCGGAACTCGGAATTTGGAATTCGGAATTCGGAATTCGGAACTTGGAATTCGGAACTCGGAATTCGGAACTCAGAATTTGGAATTTGGCATTCGGAATTCTGAACTCAGAATTCCGAACTCGAAATTTTGAATTTCGGAACTCGGAATTTGGAACTCGGAATTTGGAACTCGGAATTTGGAACTCGGAACTCAGAATTCTGAACTTGGAATTCTGAACTTGGAATTCCAAACTCGGAATTTGGAATTTGGAACTCAGAATTCCGAACACGGAATTCGGAATTCCAAACTCGGAATTCCAAACTCGGAATTTGGAATTTGGAATTCTGAACTCGGAATTCCAAACTTGGAATTCGGAACTTGGAATTCTGAACTCGGAACTCGGAATTTCAAACTTGGAATTCTGAACTTGGAATTCTGAACTCGGAACTCGGAATTTCAAACTTGGAATTCTGAACTCTGAATTCCAAACTCGGAATTCTGAACTTGTAATTCAGAACTCGGAATTCCAAACTCGTAATTAGGAACTCGAAAATCGGAACTCGGAATTTGGAATTCGGAATTCGGAATTCGGAACTTGGAATTCGGAACTCGGAATTCGGAACTCAGAATTTGGAATTTGGCATTCGGAATTCTGAACTCAGAATTCCGAACTCGAAATTTTGAATTTCGGAACTCGGAATTTGGAACTCGGAATTTGGAACTCGGAATTTGGAACTCGGAACTCAGAATTCTGAACTTGGAATTCTGAACTTGGAATTCCAAACTCGGAATTTGGAATTTGGAACTCAGAATTCCGAACACGGAATTCGGAATTCCAAACTCGGAATTCCAAACTCGGAATTTGGAATTTGGAATTCTGAACTCGGAATTCCAAACTTGGAATTCGGAACTTGGAATTCTGAACTCGGAACTCGGAATTTCAAACTTGGAATTCTGAACTCTGAATTCCAAACTCGGAATTCTGAACTTGTAATTCAGAACTCGGAATTCCAAACTCGTAATTAGGAACTCGAAAATCGGAATTTGGAATTTGGAACTCGGAATTTGGAATTCGGAACTCGGAATTTGGAATTCTGAACTCGGAATTTTGAATTCGGAACTCGGAATTTGGAACTTGGAATTCTGAACTCGGAACTCGGAATTCGGAACTCTGAATTTGGAACTCGGAATTTGGAATTCGGAATTCCGAACTCTGAATTTGGAACTCAGAATTTGGAATTCGGAATTCCGAACTTGGAATTCCAAACTTGGAACTCGGAATTCTGAACTCGGAATTCCCAACTCGGAATTTGGAACTCGGAATTTGGAATTCGGAACTTGGAATTCGGAAATCGGAATTTGGAACTCGGAATTCCGAACTCGGAATTCCAAACTTGGAATTCGGAACTCGGAATTTGGAATTTGGACCTCGGTATTCCGAATTCGGCACTCGGATTTCGGAACTCGGAATTTGGAACTTGGAATTCTGAACTCGGAACTCGGAATTTCAAACTTGGAATTCCGAACTCAGAATTTGGAATTTGGAATTTTGAACTCGGAATTCCAAAGTCGGAATTCTGAACTCGGAATTTGGAATTTGGAATTTTGAACTTGGAATTCTGAACTCGGAATTCTGAACTCGGAATTCTGAACATGGTACTCGGAATTCGGAATTTGGAATTTGGAATTCAGAACTTGCAATTCTGAACTCGGAATTTGGAATTTGGAACTCAGAATTTGGAACTCGGTATTCCGAACACGGCACTTGGATTTCGGAACTCGGAATTTGGAATTCTGAACTCGGAATTCGGATTTTGGAATTCTGAACTCGGAATTCGGAACTCGGAATTTAGAATTTGGCATTCGGAATTCTGAACTCGGAATTCCGAACTCAAAATTTGGAATTTCGGAACTCGGAATTTGGAACTTGGAATTCCAAACTCGGAAATCGGAACTCGGAATTTGGAATTCTGAACTTGGAATTCGGAACTTGGAATTCCGAACTCGGAATTCTGAACTCGGAATTCTGAACATGGTACTCGGAATTCGGAATTTGGAATTTGGAATTCAGAATTTGCAATTCTGAACTCGGAATTTGGAATTTGGAACTCGGAACTTGGAATTCGGAATTCCGAACTTGGAATTCTAAACTCGGAACTTGGAATTCTGAACTCGGAATTCTGAACTCGGAATTTGGAATTCAGATCTTGCAATTCTGAACTCGGAATTTGGAATTTGGAACTCAGAATTTGGAATTTGGAACTCAGAATTCCGAACTTGGAATTCTAAACTCGGAACTTGGAATTCTGAACTCGGAATTCTGAACTCGGAATTTGGAATTCAGATCTTGCAATTCTGAACTCGGAATTTTGAATTTGGAACTCAGAATTTGGAATTTGGAACTCAGAATTTGGAACTCGGTATTCCGAACTCGGCACTTGGATTTCGGAACTCGGAATTTGGAATTTGGAATTCGGAATTCGGAACTTGGAATTCGGAACTCGGAATTCGGAACTCAGAATTTGGAATTTGGCATTCGGAATTCTGAACTCAGAATTCCGAACTCGAAATTTTGAATTTCGGAACTCGGAATTTGGAACTCGGAATTTGGAACTCG
This sequence comes from Erythrolamprus reginae, assembly GCF_031021105.1. NCBI lineage: Eukaryota > Metazoa > Chordata > Lepidosauria > Squamata > Dipsadidae > Erythrolamprus > Erythrolamprus reginae. Next base: position 321,261 of record NW_027248746.1, on the reverse strand, counting down.
GAATTTGGAACTCGGAACTCAGAATTCTGAACTTGGAATTCTGAACTTGGAATTCCAAACTCGGAATTTGGAATTTGGAACTCGGAATTCCGAACACGGAATTCGGAATTCCAAACTCGGAATTCCAAACTCGGAATTTGGAATTTGGAATTCTGAACTCGGAATTCCAAACTTGGAATTCGGAACTTGGAATTCTGAACTCGGAACTCGGAATTTCAAACTTGGAATTCTGAACTCTGAATTCCAAACTCTGAATTCTGAACTTGTAATTCAGAACTCGGAATTCCAAACTCGTAATTAGGAACTCGAAAATCGGAATTCGGAATTTGGAACTCGGAATTTGGAATTCGGAACTCGGAATTTGGAATTCTGAACTCGGAATTTTGAATTCGGAACTCGGAATTTGGAACTTGGAATTCTGAACTCGGAACTCGGAATTTGGAACTCGGAATTTGGAACTCGGAATTTGGAACTCGGAATTTGGAACTCGGAATTTGGAATTCGGAATTCCGAACTTGGAATTCCAAACTCGGAACTCGGAATTCTGAACTCGGAATTCCCAACTCAGAATTTGGAACTCGGAATTTGGAATTCGGAACTTGGAATTCGGAAATCGGAATTTGGAACTCGGAATTCCGAACTCGGAATTCCAAACTTGGAATTCGGAACTCGGAATTTGGAATTTGGACCTCGGTATTCCGAATTCGGCACTCGGATTTCGGAACTCGGAATTTGGAATTTGGAATTCTGAACTCGGAATTCCAAACTTGGAATTCGGAACTTGGAATTCTGAACTCGGAACTCGGAATTTCAAACTTGGAATTCTGAACTCTGAATTCCAAACTCTGAATTCTGAACTTGTAATTCAGAACTCGGAATTCCAAACTCGTAATTAGGAACTCGAAAATCGGAATTCGGAATTTGGAACTCGGAATTTGGAATTCGGAACTCGGAATTTGGAATTCTGAACTCGGAATTTTGAATTCGGAACTCGGAATTTGGAACTTGGAATTCTGAACTCGGAACTCGGAATTTGGAACTCGGAATTTGGAACTCGGAATTTGGAACTCGGAATTTGGAACTCGGAATTTGGAATTCGGAATTCCGAACTTGGAATTCCAAACTCGGAACTCGGAATTCTGAACTCGGAATTCCCAACTCAGAATTTGGAACTCGGAATTTGGAATTCGGAACTTGGAATTCGGAAATCGGAATTTGGAACTCGGAATTCCGAACTCGGAATTCCAAACTTGGAATTCGGAACTCGGAATTTGGAATTTGGACCTCGGTATTCCGAATTCGGCACTCGGATTTCGGAACTCGGAATTTGGAACTCGGAATTTGGAACTCGGAATTTGGAACTCGGAATTCAAAAATCGGAAATCGGAACTCGGAATTTGGAATTCTGAACTCGGAATTCGGAACTTGGAATTCCGAACTCGGAATTCTGAACTCGGAATTCTGAACATGGTACTCGGAATTCGGAATTTGGAATTTGGAATTCAGAATTTGCAATTCTGAACTCGGAATTTGGAATTTGGAACTCGGAACTTGGAATTCGGAATTCTGAACTTGGAATTCTAAACTCGGAATTTGGAATTTGGACCTCGGTATTCCGAATTCGGCACTCGGATTTCGGAACTCGGAATTTGGAACTCGGAATTTGGAACTCGGAATTTGGAACTCGGAATTTGGAACTCGGAATTCAAAAATCGGAAATCGGAACTCGGAATTTGGAATTCTGAACTCGGAATTCGGAACTTGGAATTCCGAACTCGGAATTCTGAACTCGGAATTCTGAACATGGTACTCGGAATTCGGAATTTGGAATTTGGAACTCGGAATTTGGAATTCGGAACTCGGAATTTGGAATTCTGAACTCGGAATTTTGAATTCGGAACTCGGAATTTGGAACTTGGAATTCTGAACTCGGAACTCGGAATTCTGAACTCGGAATTTGGAATTCAGATCTTGCAATTCTGAACTCGGAATTTGGAATTTGGAACTCAGAATTTGGAATTTGGAACTCAGAATTCCGAACTTGGAATTCTAAACTCGGAACTTGGAATTCTGAACTCGGAATTCTGAACTCGGAATTTGGAACTCGGATTTCGGAACTCGGAATTTGGAACTCGGAATTTGGAACTCGGAATTTGGAACTCGGAATTCAAAAATCGGAACTCGGAATTTGGAATTCTGAACTCGGAATTCGGAACTTGGAATTCCGAACTCGGAATTCTGAACTCGGAATTCTGAACATGGTACTCGGAATTCGGAATTTGGAATTTGGAATTCAGAATTTGCAATTCTGAACTCGGAATTTGGAATTTGGAACTCGGAACTTGGAATTCGGAATTCCGAACTTGGAATTCTAAACTCGGAACTTGGAATTCTGAACTCGGAATTCTGAACTCGGAATTTGGAATTCAGATCTTGCAATTCTGAACTCGGAATTTGGAATTCGGAACTCGGAATTTGGAATTTGGACCTCGGTATTCCGAATTCGGCACTCGGATTTCGGAACTCGGAATTTGGAACTCGGAATTTGGAACTCGGAATTCAAAAATCGGAAATCGGAACTCGGAATTTGGAATTCTGAACTCGGAATTCGGAACTTGGAATTCCGAACTCGGAATTCTGAACTCGGAATTCTGAACATGGTACTCGGAATTCGGAATTTGGAATTTGGAATTCAGAATTTGCAATTCTGAACTCGGAATTTGGAATTTGGAACTCGGAACTTGGAATTCGGAATTCTGAACTTGGAATTCTAAACTCGGAATTTGGAATTTGGACCTCGGTATTCCGAATTCGGCACTCGGATTTCGGAACTCGGAATTTGGAACTCGGAATTTGGAACTCGGAATTTGGAACTCGGAATTTGGAACTCGGAATTCAAAAATCGGAAATCGGAACTCGGAATTTGGAATTCTGAACTCGGAATTCGGAACTTGGAATTCCGAACTCGGAATTCTGAACTCGGAATTCTGAACATGGTACTCGGAATTTGGAATTTGGAATTTGGAACTCGGAATTTGGAATTCGGAACTCGGAATTTGGAATTCTGAACTCGGAATTTTGAATTCGGAACTCGGAATTTGGAACTTGGAATTCTGAACTCGGAACTCGGAATTCTGAACTCGGAATTTGGAATTCAGATCTTGCAATTCTGAACTCGGAATTTGGAATTTGGAACTCAGAATTTGGAATTTGGAACTCAGAATTCCGAACTTGGAATTCTAAACTCGGAACTTGGAATTCTGAACTCGGAATTCTGAACTCGGAATTTGGAACTCGGATTTCGGAACTCGGAATTTGGAACTCGGAATTTGGAACTCGGAATTTGGAACTCGGAATTCAAAAATCGGAACTCGGAATTTGGAATTCTGAACTCGGAATTCGGAACTTGGAATTCCGAACTCGGAATTCTGAACTCGGAATTCTGAACATGGTACTCGGAATTTGGAATTTGGAATTTGGAATTCAGAATTTGCAATTCTGAACTCGGAATTTGGAATTTGGAACTCGGAACTTGGAATTCGGAATTCCGAACTTGGAATTCTAAACTCGGAACTTGGAATTCTGAACTCGGAATTCTGAACTCGGAATTTGGAATTCAGATCTTGCAATTCTGAACTCGGAATTTGGAATTTGGAACTCAGAATTTGGAATTTGGAACTCAGAATTCCGAACTTGGAATTCTAAACTCGGAACTTGGAATTCTGAACTCGGAATTCTGAACTCGGAATTTGGAATTCAGATCTTGCAATTCTGAACTCGGAATTTGGAATTTGGAACTCAGAATTTGGAATTTGGAACTCAGAATTTGGAACTCGGTATTCCGAACTCGGCACTTGGATTTCGGAACTCGGAATTTGGAATTTGGAATTCGGAATTCGGAACTTGGAATTCGGAACTCGGAATTCGGAACTCAGAATTTGGAATTTGGCATTCGGAATTCTGAACTCAGAATTCCGAACTCGAAATTTTGAATTTCGGAACTCGGAATTTGGAACTCAGAATTTGGAACTCGGAATTTGGAACTCGGAACTCAGAAATCTGAACTTGGAATTCTGAACTTGGAATTCCAAACTCGGAATTTGGAATTTGGAACTCGGAATTCTGAACACGGAATTCGGAATTCCAAACTCGGAATTCCAAACTCGGAATTTGGAATTTGGAATTCTGAACTCGGAACTCGGAATTCGGAACTCTGAATTTGGAACTCGGAATTTGGAATTCGGAATTCCGAACTTGGAATTCCAAACTCGGAACTCGGAATTCTGAACTCGGAATTCTGAACTCGGAATTCCCAACTCAGAATTTGGAACTCGGAATTTGGAATTCGGAACTTGGAATTCGGAAATCGGAATTTGGAACTCGGAATTCCGAACTCGGAATTCCAAACTTGGAATTCGGAACTCGGAATTTGGAATTTGGACCTCGGTATTCCGAATTCGGCACTCGGATTTCGGAACTCGGAATTTGGAACTCGGAATTTGGAACTCGGAATTTGGAACTCGGAATTCAAAAATCGGAAATCGGAACTCGGAATTTGGAATTCTGAACTCGGAATTCGGAACTTGGAATTCCGAACTCGGAATTCTGAACTCGGAATTCTGAACATGGTACTCGGAATTCGGAATTTGGAATTTGGAATTCAGAATTTGCAATTCTGAACTCGGAATTTGGAATTTGGAACTCGGAACTTGGAATTCGGAATTCCGAACTTGGAATTCTAAACTCGGAACTTGGAATTCTGAACTCGGAATTCTGAACTCGGAATTTGGAATTCAGATCTTGCAATTCTGAACTCGGAATTTGGAATTTGGAACTCAGAATTTGGAATTTGGAACTCAGAATTCCGAACTTGGAATTCTAAACTCGGAACTTGGAATTCTGAACTCGGAATTCTGAACTCGGAATTTGGAATTCAGATCTTGCAATTCTGAACTCGGAATTTGGAATTTGGAACTCAGAATTTGGAATTTGGAACTCAGAATTTGGAACTCGGTATTCCGAACTCGGCACTTGGATTTCGGAACTCGGAATTTGGAATTTGGAATTCGGAATTCGGAACTTGGAATTCGGAACTCGGAATTCGGAACTCAGAATTTGGAATTTGGCATTCGGAATTCTGAACTCAGAATTCCGAACTCGAAATTTTGAATTTCGGAACTCGGAATTTGGAACTCGGAATTTGGAACTCGGAATTTGGAACTCGGAACTCAGAATTCTGAACTTGGAATTCTGAACTTGGAATTCCAAACTCGGAATTTGGAATTTGGAACTCGGAATTCTGAACACGGAATTCGGAATTCCAAACTCGGAATTCCAAACTCTGAATTTGGAATTTGGAATTCTGAACTCGGAACTCGGAATTCGGAACTCTGAATTTGGAACTCGGAATTTGGAATTCGGAATTCCGAACTTGGAATTCCAAACTCGGAACTCGGAATTCTGAACTCGGAATTCCCAACTCGGAATTTGGAACTCGGAATTTGGAATTCGGAACTTGGAATTCGGAAATCGGAATTTGGAACTCGGAATTCCGAACTCGGAATTCCAAACTTGGAATTCGGAACTCGGAATTTGGAATTTGGACCTCGGTATTCCGAATTCGGCACTCGGATTTCGGAACTCGGAATTTTGAACTTGGAATTCTGAACTCGGAACTCGGAATTTCAAACTTGGAATTACGAACTCAGAATTTGGAATTTGGAATTTTGAACTCGGAATTCCAAAGTCGGAATTCTGAACTCGGAATTTGGAATTTGGAATTTTGAACTTGGAATTCTGAACTCGGAATTCTGAACTCGGAATTCTGAACATGGTACTCGGAATTCGGAATTTGGAATTTGGAATTCAGAATTTGGAACTCGGTATTCCGAACTCGGCACTTGGATTTCGGAACTCGGAATTTGGAATTCTGAACTCGGAATTCGGATTTTGGAATTCTGAACTCGGAATTCGGAACTCGGAATTTAGAATTTGGCATTCGGAATTCTGAACTCGGAATTCCGAACTCAAAATTTGGAATTTCGGAACTCGGAATTTGGAACTTGGAATTCCAAACTCGGAAATCGGAACTCGGAATTTGGAATTCTGAACTCGGAATTCGGAACTTGGAATTCCGAACTCGGAATTCTGAACTCAGAATTCGGAACATGGTACTCGGAATTCGGAATTTGGAATTTGGAATTCAGAATTTGCAATTCTGAACTCGGAATTTGGAATTTGGAACTCGGAACTTGGAATTCGGAATTCCGAACTTGGAATTCTAAACTCGGAACTTGGAATTCTGAACTCGGAATTCTGAACTCGGAATTTGGAATTCAGATCTTGCAATTCTGAACTCGGAATTTGGAATTTGGAACTCAGAATTTGGAATTTGGAACTCAGAATTCCGAACTTGGAATTCTAAACTCGGAACTTGGAATTCTGAACTCGGAATTCTGAACTCGGAATTTGGAATTCAGATCTTGCAATTCTGAACTCGGAATTTGGAATTTGGAACTCAGAATTTGGAATTTGGAACTCAGAATTTGGAACTCGGTATTCCGAACTCGGCACTTGGATTTCGGAACTCGGAATTTGGAATTCGGAATTCGGAATTCGGAACTTGGAATTCGGAACTCGGAATTCGGAACTCAGAATTTGAAATTTGGCATTCGGAATTCTGAACTCAGAATTCCGAACTCGAAATTTTGAATTTCGGAACTCGGAATTTGGAACTCGGAATTTCGAACTCGGAATTTGGAACTCGGAACTCAGAATTCTGAACTTGGAATTCTGAACTTGGAATTCCAAACTCGGAATTTGGAATTTGGAACTCAGAATTCCGAACACGGAATTCGGAATTCCAAACTCGGAATTCCAAACTCGGAATTTGGAATTTGGAATTCTGAACTCGGAATTCCAAACTTGGAATTCGGAACTTGGAATTCTGAACTCGGAACTCGGAATTTCAAACTTGGAATTCTGAACTCTGAATTCCAAACTCGGAATTCTGAACTTGTAATTCAGAACTCGGAATTCCAAACTCGTAATTAGGAACTCGAAAATCGGAATTCGGAATTTGGAACTCGGAATTTGGAATTCGGAACTCGGAATTTGGAATTCTGAACTCGGAATTTTGAATTCGGAACTCGGAATTTGGAACTTGGAATTCTGAACTCGGAACTCGGAATTCGGAACTCTGAATTTGGAACTCGGAATTTGGAATTCGGAATTCCGAACTTGGAATTCCAAACTCGGAACTCGGAATTCTGAACTCGGAATTCCCAACTCGGAATTTGGAATTCGGAACTTGGAATTCGGAAATCGGAATTTGGAACTTGGAATTCTGAACTCGGAACTCGGAATTTCAAACTTGGAATTCCGAACTCAGAATTTGGAATTTGGAATTTTGAACTCGGAATTCCAAAGTCGGAATTCTGAACTCGGAATTTGGAATTTGGAATTTTGAACTTGGAATTCTGAACTCGGAATTCTGAAGTCGGAATTCTGAACATGGTACTCGGAATTTGGAATTTGGAATTTGGAATTCAGAACTTGCAATTCTGAACTCGGAATTTGGAATTTGGAACTCAGAATTTGGAACTCGGTATTCCGAACTCGGCACTTGGATTTCGGAACTCGGAATTTGGAATTCTGAACTCGGAATTCGGATTTTGGAATTCTGAACTCGGAATTCGGAACTCGGAATTTAGAATTTGGCATTCGGAATTCTGAACTCGGAATTCCGAACTCAAAATTTGGAATTTCGGAACTCGGAATTTAGAATTTGGAATTTGGAATTCTGAACTCGGAATTCCAAACTTGGAATTCGGAACTTGGAATTCTGAACTCGGAACTCGGAATTTCAAACTTGGAATTCTGAACTCTGAATTCCAATCTCGGAATTCTGAACTTGTAATTCAGAACTCGGAATTCCAAACTCGTAATTAGGAACTCGAAAATCGGAATTCGGAATTTGGAACTCAGAATTTGGAATTTGGAACTCAGAATTTGGAACTCGGTATTCCGAACTCGGCACTTGGATTTCGGAACTCGGAATTTGGAATTCGGAATTCGGAATTCGGAACTTGGAATTCGGAACTCGGAATTCGGAACTCAGAATTTGGAATTTGGCATTCGGAATTCTGAACTCAGAATTCCGAACTCGAAATTTTGAATTTCGGAACTCGGAATTTGGAACTCGGAATTTGGAACTCGGAATTTGGAACTCGGAACTCAGAATTCTGAACTTGGAATTCTGAACTTGGAATTCCAAACTCGGAATTTGGAATTTGGAACTCAGAATTCCGAACACGGAATTCGGAATTCCAAACTCGGAATTCCAAACTCGGAATTTGGAATTTGGAATTTTGAACTCGGAATTCCAAACTTGGAATTCGGAACTTGGAATTCTGAACTCGGAACTCGGAATTTCAAACTTGGAATTCTGAACTCTGAATTCCAAACTCTGAATTCTGAACTTGTAATTCAGAACTCGGAATTCCAAACTCGTAATTAGGAACTCGAAAATCGGAATTCGGAATTTGGAACTCGGAATTTGGAATTCGGAACTCGGAATTTGGAATTCTGAACTCGGAATTTTGAATTCGGAACTCGGAATTTGGAACTTGGAATTCTGAACTCGGAACTCGGAATTCGGAATTCCGAACTTGGAATTCCAAACTCGGAACTCGGAATTCTGAACTCGGAATTCCCAACTCGGAATTTGGAACTCGGAATTTGGAATTCGGAACTTGGAATTCGGAAATCGGAATTTGGAACTCGGAATTCCGAACTCGGAATTCCAAACTTGGAATTCGGAACTCGGAATTTGGAATTTGGACCTCGGTATTCCGAATTCGGCACTCGGATTTCGGAACTCGGAATTTGGAACTCGGAATTTGGAACTCGGAATTTGGAACTCGGAATTCAAAAATCGGAAATCGGAACTCGGAATTTGGAATTCTGAACTCGGAATTCGGAACTTGGAATTCCGAACTCGGAATTCGGAACTCGGAATTCTGAACATGGTACTCGGAATTCGGAATTTGGAATTTGGAATTCAGAATTTGCAATTCTGAACTCGGAATTTGGAATTTGGAACTCGGAACTTGGAATTCGGAATTCCGAACTTGGAATTCTAAACTCGGAACTTGGAATTCTGAACTCGGAATTCTGAACTCGGAATTTGGAATTCAGATCTTGCAATTCTGAACTCGGAATTTGGAATTTGGAACTCAGAATTTGGAATTTGGAACTCAGAATTCCGAACTTGGAATTCTAAACTCGGAACTTGGAATTCTGAACTCGGAATTCTGAACTCGGAATTTGGAATTCAGATCTTGCAATTCTGAACTCGGAATTTGGAATTTGGAACTCAGAATTTGGAATTTGGAACTCAGAATTTGGAACTCGGTATTCCGAACTCGGCACTTGGATTTCGGAACTCGGAATTTGGAATTTGGACCTCGGTATTCCGAATTCGGCACTCGGATTTCGGAACTCGGAATATGGAACTTGGAATTCTGAACTCGGAACTCGGAATTTCAAACTTGGAATTCCGAACTCAGAATTTGGAATTTGGAATTTTGAACTCGGAATTCCAAAGTCGGAATTCTGAACTCGGAATTTGGAATTTGGAATTTTGAACTTGGAATTCTGAACTCGGAATTCTGAACTCGGAATTCTGAACATGGTACTCGGAATTCGGAATTTGGAATTTGGAATTCAGAACTTGCAATTCTGAACTCGGAATTTGGAATTTGGAACTCGGTATTCCGAACTCGGCACTTGGATTTCGGAACTCGGAATTTGGAATTCTGAACTCGGAATTCGGATTTTGGAATTCTGAACTCGGAATTCGGAACTCGGAATTTAGAATTTGGCATTCGGAATTCTGAACTCGGAATTCCGAACTCAAAATTTGGAATTTCGGAACTCGGAATTTGGAACTTGGAATTCCAAACTCGGAAATCGGAACTCGGAATTTGGAATTCTGAACTCGGAATTCGGAACTTGGAATTCCGAACTCGGAATTCTGAACTCGGAATTCTGAACATGGTACTCGGAATTCGGAATTTGGAATTTGGAATTCAGAATTTGCAATTCTGAACTCGGAATTTGGAATTTGGAACTCGGAACTTGGAATTCGGAATTCCGAACTTGGAATTCTAAACTCGGAACTTGGAATTCTGAACTCGGAATTCTGAACTCGGAATTTGGAATTCAGATCTTGCAATTCTGAACTCGGAATTTGGAATTTGGAACTCAGAATTTGGAATTTGGAACTCAGAATTCCGAACTTGGAATTCTAAACTCGGAACTTGGAATTCTGAACTCGGAATTCTGAACTCGGAATTTGGAATTCAGATCTTGCAATTCTGAACTCGGAATTTGGAATTTGGAACTCAGAATTTGGAATTTGGAACTCAGAATTTGGAACTCGGTATTCCGAACTCGGCACTTGGATTTCGGAACTCGGAATTTGGAATTTGGAATTCGGAATTCGGAACTTGGAATTCGGAACTCGGAATTCGGAACTCAGAATTTGGAATTTGGCATTCGGAATTCTGAACTCAGAATTCCGAACTCGAAATTTTGAATTTCGGAACTCGGAATTTGGAACTCGGAATTTGGAACTCGGAATTTGGAACTCGGAACTCAGAATTCTGAACTTGGAATTCTGAACTTGGAATTCCAAACTCGGAATTTGGAATTTGGAACTCGGAATTCTGAACACGGAATTCGGAATTCCAAACTCGGAATTCCAAACTCGGAATTTGGAATTTGGAATTCTGAACTCGGAACTCGGAATTCGGAACTCTGAATTTGGAACTCGGAATTTGGAATTCGGAATTCCGAACTTGGAATTCCAAACTCGGAACTCGGAATTCTGAACTCGGAATTCTGAACTCGGAATTCCCAACTCAGAATTTGGAACTCGGAATTTGGAATTCGGAACTTGGAATTCGGAAATCGGAATTTGGAACTCGGAATTCCGAACTCGGAATTCCAAACTTGGAATTCGGAACTCGGAATTTGGAATTTGGACCTCGGTATTCCGAATTCGGCACTCGGATTTCGGAACTCGGAATTTGGAACTCGGAATTTGGAACTCGGAATTTGGAACTCGGAATTCAAAAATCGGAAATCGGAACTCGGAATTTGGAATTCTGAACTCGGAATTCGGAACTTGGAATTCCGAACTCGGAATTCTGAACTCGGAATTCTGAACATGGTACTCGGAATTCGGAATTTGGAATTTGGAATTCAGAATTTGCAATTCTGAACTCGGAATTTGGAATTTGGAACTCGGAACTTGGAATTCGGAATTCCGAACTTGGAATTCTAAACTCGGAACTTGGAATTCTGAACTCGGAATTCTGAACTCGGAATTTGGAATTCAGATCTTGCAATTCTGAACTCGGAATTTGGAATTTGGAACTCAGAATTTGGAATTTGGAACTCAGAATTCCGAACTTGGAATTCTAAACTCGGAACTTGGAATTCTGAACTCGGAATTCTGAACTCGGAATTTGGAATTCAGATCTTGCAATTCTGAACTCGGAATTTGGAATTTGGAACTCAGAATTTGGAATTTGGAACTCAGAATTTGGAACTCGGTATTCCGAACTCGGCACTTGGATTTCGGAACTCGGAATTTGGAATTTGGAATTCGGAATTCGGAACTTGGAATTCGGAACTCGGAATTCGGAACTCAGAATTTGGAATTTGGCATTCGGAATTCTGAACTCAGAATTCCGAACTCGAAATTTTGAATTTCGGAACTCGGAATTTGGAACTCGGAATTTGGAACTCGGAATTTGGAACTCGGAACTCAGAATTCTGAACTTGGAATTCTGAACTTGGAATTCCAAACTCGGAATTTGGAATTTGGAACTCGGAATTCTGAACACGGAATTCGGAATTCCAAACTCGGAATTCCAAACTCTGAATTTGGAATTTGGAATTCTGAACTCGGAACTCGGAATTCGGAACTCTGAATTTGGAACTCGGAATTTGGAATTCGGAATTCCGAACTTGGAATTCCAAACTCGGAACTCGGAATTCTGAACTCGGAATTCCCAACTCGGAATTTGGAACTCGGAATTTGGAATTCGGAACTTGGAATTCGGAAATCGGAATTTGGAACTCGGAATTCCGAACTCGGAATTCCAAACTTGGAATTCGGAACTCGGAATTTGGAATTTGGACCTCGGTATTCCGAATTCGGCACTCGGATTTCGGAACTCGGAATTTTGAACTTGGAATTCTGAACTCGGAACTCGGAATTTCAAACTTGGAATTCCGAACTCAGAATTTGGAATTTGGAATTTTGAACTCGGAATTCCAAAGTCGGAATTCTGAACTCGGAATTTGGAATTTGGAATTTTGAACTTGGAATTCTGAACTCGGAATTCTGAACTCGGAATTCTGAACATGGTACTCGGAATTCGGAATTTGGAATTTGGAATTCAGAACTTGCAATTCTGAACTCGGAATTTGGAATTTGGAACTCAGAATTTGGAACTCGGTATTCCGAACTCGGCACTTGGATTTCGGAACTCGGAATTTGGAATTCTGAACTCGGAATTCGGATTTTGGAATTCTGAACTCGGAATTCGGAACTCGGAATTTAGAATTTGGCATTCGGAATTCTGAACTCGGAATTCCGAACTCAAAATTTGGAATTTCGGAACTCGGAATTTGGAACTTGGAATTCCAAACTCGGAAATCGGAACTCGGAATTTGGAATTCTGAACTCGGAATTCGGAACTTGGAATTCCGAACTCGGAATTCTGAACTCAGAATTCGGAACATGGTACTCGGAATTCGGAATTTGGAATTTGGAATTCAGAATTTGCAATTCTGAACTCGGAATTTGGAATTTGGAACTCGGAACTTGGAATTCGGAATTCCGAACTTGGAATTCTAAACTCGGAACTTGGAATTCTGAACTCGGAATTCTGAACTCGGAATTTGGAATTCAGATCTTGCAATTCTGAACTCGGAATTTGGAATTTGGAACTCAGAATTTGGAATTTGGAACTCAGAATTCCGAACTTGGAATTCTAAACTCGGAACTTGGAATTCTGAACTCGGAATTCTGAACTCGGAATTTGGAATTCAGATCTTGCAATTCTGAACTCGGAATTTGGAATTTGGAACTCAGAATTTGGAATTTGGAACTCAGAATTTGGAACTCGGTATTCCGAACTCGGCACTTGGATTTCGGAACTCGAAATTTGGAATTCGGAATTCGGAATTCGGAACTTGGAATTCGGAACTCGGAATTCGGAACTCAGAATTTGAAATTTGGCATTCGGAATTCTGAACTCAGAATTCCGAACTCGAAATTTTGAATTTCGGAACTCGGAATTTGGAACTCGGAATTTCGAACTCGGAATTTGGAACTCGGAACTCAGAATTCTGAACTTGGAATTCTGAACTTGGAATTCCAAACTCGGAATTTGGAATTTGGAACTCAGAATTCCGAACACGGAATTCGGAATTCCAAACTCGGAATTCCAAACTCGGAATTTGGAATTTGGAATTCTGAACTCGGAACTCGGAATTCGGAACTCTGAATTTGGAACTCGGAATTTGGAATTCGGAATTCCGAACTTGGAATTCCAAACTCGGAACTCGGAATTCTGAACTCGGAATTCCCAACTCGGAATTTGGAACTCGGAATTTGGAATTCGGAACTTGGAATTCGGAAATCGGAATTTGGAACTCGGAATTCCGAACTCGGAATTCCAAACTTGGAATTCGGAACTCGGAATTTGGAATTTGGACCTCGGTATTCCGAATTCGGCACTCGGATTTCGGAACTCGGAATTTTGAACTTGGAATTCTGAACTCGGAACTCGGAATTTCAAACTTGGAATTCCGAACTCAGAATTTGGAATTTGGAATTTTGAACTCGGAATTCCAAAGTCGGAATTCTGAACTCGGAATTTGGAATTTGGAATTTTGAACTTGGAATTCTGAACTCGGAATTCTGAACTCGGAATTCTGAACATGGTACTCGGAATTCGGAATTCGGAATTTGGAATTCAGAACTTGCAATTCTGAACTCGGAATTTGGAATTTGGAACTCAGAATTTGGAACTCGGTATTCCGAACTCGGCACTTGGATTTCGGAACTCGGAATTTGGAATTCTGAACTCGGAATTCGGATTTTGGAATTCTGAACTCGGAATTCGGAACTCGGAATTTAGAATTTGGCATTCGGAATTCTGAACTCGGAATTCCGAACTCAAAATTTGGAATTTCGGAACTCGGAATTTGGAACTTGGAATTCCAAACTCGGAAATCGGAACTCGGAATTTGGAATTCTGAACTCGGAATTCGGAACTTGGAATTCCGAACTCGGAATTCTGAACTCAGAATTCGGAACATGGTACTCGGAATTCGGAATTTGGAATTTGCAATTCAGAATTTGCAATTCTGAACTCGGAATTTGGAATTTGGAACTCGGAACTTGGAATTCGGAATTCCGAACTTGGAATTCTAAACTCGGAACTTGGAATTCTGAACTCGGAATTCTGAACTCGGAATTTGGAATTCAGATCTTGCAATTCTGAACTCGGAATTTGGAATTTGGAACTCAGAATTTGGAATTTGGAACTCAGAATTCCGAACTTGGAATTCTAAACTCGGAACTTGGAATTCTGAACTCGGAATTCTGAACTCGGAATTTGGAATTCAGATCTTGCAATTCTGAACTCGGAATTTGGAATTTGGAACTCAGAATTTGGAATTTGGAACTCAGAATTTGGAACTCGGTATTCCGAACTCGGCACTTGGATTTCGGAACTCGGAATTTGGAATTCGGAATTCGGAATTCGGAACTTGGAATTCGGAACTCGGAATTCGGAACTCAGAATTTGAAATTTGGCATTCGGAATTCTGAACTCAGAATTCCGAACTCGAAATTTTGAATTTCGGAACTCGGAATTTGGAACTCGGAATTTCGAACTCGGAATTTGGAACTCGGAACTCAGAATTCTGAACTTGGAATTCTGAACTTGGAATTCCAAACTCGGAATTTGGAATTTGGAACTCAGAATTCCGAACACGGAATTCGGAATTCCAAACTCGGAATTCCAAACTCGGAATTTGGAATTTGGAATTCTGAACTCGGAATTCCAAACTTGGAATTCGGAACTTGGAATTCTGAACTCGGAACTCGGAATTTCAAACTTGGAATTCTGAACTCTGAATTCCAAACTCGGAATTCTGAACTTGTAATTCAGAACTCGGAATTCCAAACTCGTAATTAGGAACTCGAAAATCGGAATTCGGAATTTGGAACTCGGAATTTGGAATTCGGAACTCGGAATTTGGAATTCTGAACTCGGAATTTTGAATTCGGAACTCGGAATTTGGGACTTGGAATTCTGAACTCGGAACTCGGAATTCGGAACTCTGAATTTGGAACTCGGAATTTGGAATTCGGAATTCCGAACTTGGAATTCCAAACTCGGAACTCGGAATTCTGAACTCGGAATTCCCAACTCGGAATTTGGAACTCGGAATTTGGAATTCGGAACTTGGAATTCGGAAATCGGAATTTGGAACTTGGAATTCTGAACTCGGAACTCGGAATTTCAAACTTGGAATTCCGAACTCAGAATTTGGAATTTGGAATTTTGAACTCGGAATTCCAAAGTCGGAATTCTGAACTCGGAATTTGGAATTTGGAATTTTGAACTTGGAATTCTGAACTCGGAATTCTGAAGTCGGAATTCTGAACATGGTACTCGGAATTCGGAATTTGGAATTTGGAATTCAGAACTTGCAATTCTGAACTCGGAATTTGGAATTTGGAACTCAGAATTTGGAACTCGGTATTCCGAACTCGGCACTTGGATTTCGGAACTCGGAATTTGGAATTCTGAACTCGGAATTCGGATTTTGGAATTCTGAACTCGGAATTCGGAACTCGGAATTTAGAATTTGGCATTCGGAATTCTGAACTCGGAATTCCGAACTCAAAATTTGGAATTTCGGAACTCGGAATTTGGAACTTGGAATTCCAAACTCGGAAATCGGAACTCGGAATTTGGAATTCTGAACTCGGAATTCGGAACTTGGAATTCCGAACTCGGAATTCTGAACTCAGAATTCGGAACATGGTACTCGGAATTCGGAATTTGGAATTTGGAATTCAGAATTTGCAATTCTGAACTCGGAATTTGGAATTTGGAACTCGGAACTTGGAATTCGGAATTCCGAACTTGGAATTCTAAACTCGGAACTTGGAATTCTGAACTCGGAATTCTGAACTCGGAATTTGGAATTCAGATCTTGCAATTCTGAACTCGGAATTTGGAATTTGGAACTCAGAATTTGGAATTTGGAACTCAGAATTCCGAACTTGGAATTCTAAACTCGGAACTTGGAATTCTGAACTCGGAATTCTGAACTCGGAATTTGGAATTCAGATCTTGCAATTCTGAACTCGGAATTTGGAATTTGGAACTCAGAATTTGGAATTTGGAACTCAGAATTTGGAACTCGGTATTCCGAACTCGGCACTTGGATTTCGGAACTCGGAATTTGGAATTCGGAATTCGGAATTCGGAACTTGGAATTCGGAACTCGGAATTCGGAACTCAGAATTTGGAATTTGGCATTCGGAATTCTGAACTCAGAATTCCGAACTCGAAATTTTGAATTTCGGAACTCGGAATTTGGAACTCGGAATTTGGAACTCGGAATTTGGAATTTGGAACTCGGAATTCCGAACACGGAATTCGGAATTCCAAACTCGGAATTCCAAACTCGGAATTTGGAATTTGGAATTCTGAACTCGGAATTCCAAACTTGGAATTCGGAACTTGGAATTCTGAACTCGGAACTCGGAATTTCAAACTTGGAATTCTGAACTCTGAATTCCAAACTCGGAATTCTGAACTTGTAATTCAGAACTCGGAATTCCAAACTCGTAATTAGGAACTCGAAAATCGGAATTCGGAATTTGGAACTCGGAATTTGGAATTCGGAACTCGGAATTTGGAATTCTGAACTCGGAATTTTGAATTCGGAACTCGGAATTTGGAACTTGGAATTCTGAACTCGGAACTTGGAATTTGGAACTCGGAATTTGGAACTCGCAATTTGGAACTCGGAATTTGGAATTCGGAATTCCGAACTTGGAATTCCAAACTCGGAACTCGGAATTCTGAACTCGGAATTCCCAACTCAGAATTTGGAACTCGGAATTTGGAATTCGGAACTTGGAATTCGGAAATCGGAATTTGGAACTCGGAATTCCGAACTCGGAATTCCAAACTTGGAATTCGGAACTCGGAATTTGGAATTTGGACCTCGGTATTCCGAATTCGGCACTCGGATTTCGGAACTCGGAATTTGGAACTCGGAATTTGGAACTCGGAATTTGGAACTCGGAATTCAAAAATCGGAAATCGGAACTCGGAATTTGGAATTCTGAACTCGGAATTCGGAACTTGGAATTCCGAACTCGGAATTCTGAACTCGGAATTCTGAACATGGTACTCGGAATTCGGAATTCGGAATTTGGAATTCAGAATTTGCAATTCTGAACTCGGAATTTGGAATTTGGAACTCGGAACTTGGAATTCGGAATTCCGAACTTGGAATTCTAAACTCGGAACTTGGAATTCTGAACTCGGAATTCTGAACTCGGAATTTGGAATTCAGATCTTGCAATTCTGAACTCGGAATTTGGAATTTGGAACTCAGAATTTGGAATTTGGAACTCAGAATTCCGAACTTGGAATTCTAAACTCGGAACTTGGAATTCTGAACTCGGAATTCTGAACTCGGAATTTGGAATTCAGATCTTGCAATTCTGAACTCGGAATTTGGAATTTGGAACTCAGAATTTGGAATTCGGAATTCGGAACTTGGAATTCGGAACTCGGAATTCGGAACTCAGAATTTGGAATTTGGCATTCGGAATTCTGAACTCAGAATTCCGAACTCGAAATTTTGAATTTCGGAACTCGGAATTTGGAACTCGGAATTTGGAACTCGGAACTCAGAATTCTGAACTTGGAATTCTGAACTTGGAATTCCAAACTCGGAATTTGGAATTTGGAACTCGGAATTCCGAACACGGAATTCGGAATTCCAAACTCGGAATTCCAAACTCGGAATTTGGAATTTGGAATTCTGAACTCGGAATTCCAAACTTGGAATTCGGAACTTGGAATTCTGAACTCGGAACTCGGAATTTCAAACTTGGAATTCTGAACTCTGAATTCCAATCTCGGAATTCTGAACTTGTAATTCAGAACTCGGAATTCCAAACTCGTAATTAGGAACTCGAAAATCGGAATTCGGAATTTGGAACTCGGAATTTGGAATTCGGAACTCGGAATTTGGAATTCTGAACTCGGAATTTTGAATTCGGAACTCGGAATTTGGAACTTGGAATTCTGAACTCGGAACTTGGAATTTGGAACTCGGAATTTGGAACTCGCAATTTGGAATTCGGAACTTGGAATTCGGAAATCGGAATTTGGAACTCGGAATTCCGAACTCGGAATTCCAAACTTGGAATTCGGAACTCGGAATTTGGAATTTGGACCTCGGTATTCCGAATTCGGCACTCGGATTTCGGAACTCGGAATTTGGAACTTGGAATTCTGAACTCGGAATTCGGAATTTCAAACTTGGAATTCCGAACTCAGAATTTGGAATTTGGAAATTTGAACTCGGAATTCCAAAGTCGGAATTCTGAACTCGGAATTTGGAATTTGGAATTTTGAACTTGGAATTCTGAACTCGGAATTCTGAACTCGGAATTCTGAACATGGTACTCGGAATTCGGAATTTGGAACTTGGAATTCTGAACTCGGAACTCGGAATTTCAAACTTGGAATTCTGAACTCTGAATTCCAAACTCGGAATTCTGAACTTGTAATTCAGAACTCGGAATTCCAAACTCGTAATTAGGAACTCGAAAATCGGAATTCGGAATTTGGAACTCGGAATTTGGAATTCGGAACTCGGAATTTGGAATTCTGAACTCGGAATTTTGAATTCGGAACTCGGAATTTGGAACTTGGAATTCTGAACTCGGAATTCCCAACTCGGAATTTGGAACTCGGAATTTGGAATTCGGAACTTGGAATTCGGAAATCGGAATTTGGAACTCGGAATTCCGAACTCGGAATTCCAAACTTGGAATTCGGAACTCGGAATTTGGAATTTGGACCTCGGTATTCCGAATTCGGCACTCGGATTTCGGAACTCGGAATTTGGAACTTGGAATTCTGAACTCGGAATTCGGAATTTCAAACTTGGAATTCCGAACTCAGAATTTGGAATTTGGAAATTTGAACTTGGAATTCTGAACTCGGAATTCTGAACTCGGAATTCTGAACATGGTACTCGGAATTCGGAATTTGGAATTTGGAATTCAGAACTTGCAATTCTGAACTCGGAATTTGGAATTTGGAACTCAGAATTTGGAACTCGGTATTCCGAACTCGGCACTTGGATTTCGGAACTCGGAATTTGGAATTCTGAACTCGGAATTCGGAACTTGGAATTCTGAACTCGGAATTCGGAACTCTGAATTTGGAACTCGGAATTTGGAATTCGGAATTCCGAACTTGGAATTCCAAACTCGGAACTCGGAATTCTGAACTCGGAATTCCCAACTCGGAATTTGGAACTCGGAATTTGGAATTCGGAACTTGGAATTCGGAAATCGGAATTTGGAACTCGGAATTCCGAACTCGGAATTCCAAACTTGGAATTCGGAACTCGGAATTTGGAATTTGGACCTCGGTATTCCGAATTCGGCACTCGGATTTCGGAACTCGGAATTTGGAACTTGGAATTCTGAACTCGGAACTCGGAATTTCAAACTTGGAATTCCGAACTCAGAATTTGGAATTTGGAATTTTGAACTCGGAATTCCAAAGTCGGAATTCTGAACTCGGAATTTGGAATTTGGAATTTGGAATTCAGAACTTGCAATTCTGAACTCGGAATTTGGAATTTGGAACTCAGAATTTGGAACTCGGTATTCCGAACTCGGCACTTGGATTTCGGAACTCGGAATTTGGAATTCTGAACTCGGAATTCGGATTTTGGAATTCTGAACTCGGAATTCGGAACTCGGAATTTAGAATTTGGCATTCGGAATTCTGAACTCGGAATTCCGAACTCAAAATTTGGAATTTCGGAACTCGGAATTTGGAACTTGGAATTCCAAACTCGGAAATCGGAACTCGGAATTTGGAATTCTGAACTCGGAATTCGGAACTTGGAATTCCGAACTCGGAATTCTGAACTTGGAATTCGGAACATGGTACTCGGAATTCGGAATTTGGAATTTGGAATTCAGAATTTGCAATTCTGAACTCGGAATTTGGAATTTGGAACTCGGAACTTGGAATTCGGAATTCCGAACTTGGAATTCTAAACTCGGAACTTGGAATTCTGAACTCGGAATTCTGAACTCGGAATTTGGAATTCAGATCTTGCAATTCTGAACTCGGAATTTGGAATTTGGAACTCAGAATTTGGAATTTGGAACTCAGAATTCCGAACTTGGAATTCTAAACTCGGAACTTGGAATTCTGAACTCGGAATTCTGAACTCGGAATTTGGAATTCAGATCTTGCAATTCTGAACTCGGAATTTGGAATTTGGAACTCAGAATTTGGAATTTGGAACTCAGAATTTGGAACTCGGTATTCCGAACTCGGCACTTGGATTTCGGAACTCGGAATTTGGAATTCGGAATTCGGAATTCGGAACTTGGAATTCGGAACTCGGAATTCGGAACTCAGAATTTGGAATTTGGCATTCGGAATTCTGAACTCAGAATTCCGAACTCAAAATTTTGAATTTCGGAACTCGGAATTTGGAACTCGGAATTTGGAACTCGGAATTTGGAACTCGGAACTCAGAATTCTGAACTTGGAATTCTGAACTTGGAATTCCAAACTCGGAATTTGGAATTTGGAACTCGGAATTCCGAACACGGAATTCGGAATTCCAAACTCGGAATTCCAAACTCGGAATTTGGAATTTGGAATTCTGAACTCGGAATTCCAAACTTGGAATTCGGAACTTGGAATTCTGAACTCGGAACTCGGAATTTCAAACTTGGAATTCTGAACTCTGAATTCCAAACTCGGAATTCTGAACTTGTAATTCAGAACTCGGAATTCCAAACTCGTAATTAGGAACTCGAAAATCGGAATTCGGAATTTGGAACTCAGAATTTGGAATTCGGAACTCGGAATT